>NC_044246.1:96796590-96834090 GCF_003957555.1 Calypte anna | reverse complement strand
TCACTGCACATGGATTAAATTCAGTGCAAGAGACCAGTCCTCAACAATGAGTAATGGGAATTGGCAAGCTATGGGAGATATTATGTAAGATGTAGTTGCTGGGTGATCTGTTCCACAGTCTTTCATTTGACCTTCCTGTGATGCTACATTCATCTTGAATTAGTGATTTTCCTGTGGCTGAATGGATGTTAAGGGCTGGAGTGGTGCCTATTCCTAGTTCATGCCAGGAGGTTAATAGGATACCTTTCTCCATGTTATGTATAGCTGAGAATCACAACCTCTTAAGATAATCAAAACAGAGAATTTGTGTTTCAGGTTTGTGCCTGCCTCACATATTATGCTCCCAAATCCTTGTCAGGGGGGCATTTAGTTAGCAAGCACGTTTTTGAGAACAGTGATCTAAAAAAAAAATATTTTGTCAGAGTTTAAATACAAGATGCAAAAATTTGCTCTGGAAATAGAAAGTTATGCTTCCTCTTCAGCAGTCTGGAAAGCAAAAAGTATTAATCAATGTTTAGATGAGATCTGTCTCAATGCTAACCAAATGAATTAGAAACTTAAGTAAGGGAGCAGTAAACAGATGCTCGGGGAGATTTGGCAATAAGCATACAAAAGCAAGTGATTTTGGAAGTGTATTGCTTCAAAAAAAAATAATTGGAGGGAAACCCTTTTGTTGTAAAAATAATGTAGGTGAAGTAGTTAACCTCTCACTCAAGGCTGCTTTTTTAATTCTGCAGTGTGGGAGAGCTATTAGCCCTCAAGTATAATAGAACATGAGCACTTTCTCTCCCTCTCTGCATTCCTGACTGTGAGCAAAGTGTTTCAGAGCACTGGAGCTGTTTTCTTCCACTGCAGTATGCAGTTGCATGGTGCTGTTGCACTGCACAGCCATTTATTCCTGTTTGCAGCCCGCACCTCTCCCAGCACTCTATGCAGCTGTTACGAAACTATTCCTGTAGCTATTAGACTGCAAAATTAAAATGGCTCTTTAATTGAAATGAGTTTTTTTCTGTATTAACCAAGCTACAGTGCCTAATCTCACGGGCAGTTGCAGAGGGGAAATATACAGCATGGTCTTTCTGCCTTTGTTAACTTTAAGGAGAAAGTAAGAAAAAGACACAAGAGCATATCCCATAACAATTAAAAAGCACAACTCACTTTCAAGGACTCTACCTAACGTTACCTCTCTTAATGATACCATTATTATGAAGCTGGAATTGGTTGCTTGTGTGGTCTTCAATACAGTCTCAAATTCCAGCACAAGAAGTAACAGTTGAGCTTGGAACAGTTTTAATGGTTTTATCCAGAAGCTTCCTGCCTCTTCACTGAAGGGATGTCTTTCTTTGGTCACATAATGTACAAACTGCCTCAGACATTCTGACAGGTTAGGGTGAAATGGCACTGATTTCAGATGATTGTGCACTGTTCTAAAAGCTCCATTGTTTCTTCTACTGCTTTCCCAGGCAGCTGCAACATCCTTTCAGGGAGGGACAGGAAACTCTGAAGCAGAGGCAGATGGATGCCTGGAGCAGAAACTGGGAGCACTGTCTCGGGCACATAGTCCCTTTGATTGAGCAAGACATTGTGTGTGATTCATTTATCTACCTCACTGAGAATTTCTGACCATTCACCAGCTCTGAAAACCAGTCTTCAAAGTCATTATTTTCAGTTGTTGAGGAAGAACACATACAAATACAAAGAAATATACACCTATTTCTAGTATAAAACTATACAAAGAAATTAGCTATCAAGAGGGGACCACAATCAAGTAGAATAATTGAGCTTGCTCTTTCTGGGAATAAGCTTGTAAGGAAAGGTTGCACCCTGTATTGTCAAAAGGAGGCCAAAGAGCGTACTCTTTGATACAACTTCTAAGACCTATTAAAGAATTATGTGATCATGTAGACAGGGACCTCCTAATGTCAAGTAGTCCCAAACTCCTTCTCAGACCAAGTCCAGTTGAGGAAGGTTGCTCAGAATGTTTTTCTATTTTAGTTTTTAGTATCTCCAAGGTTGGCAGTTCCCATAACCTGCTTTAGTGTTTGACCAGTCTGATGGTAATTTTTATTTCCTTTGTAATGAGTTGGACTTTCCCAAGCTGAGCCTTTGTCTCCATTACCTCTCATTGTTTAGCTGTGTATCTCTAAGGAAACTTTTGCTATGCCTTCACCATACCATACTGGTAGGTGTTCATAGACAGAAATAAGATTGCTTCTTACAGTTTTCTTCATAAGAATAAAGAAGCCATCCCTCTCACCTTCATATATCAAGTGCTTCAGGCCCATAACTATCCTGCAATGTCTTGCAGCACTGAAAATTTTCACCTTAGTATTTGTAGTTCTTGGAACACTGGGAAGAATACAAAAGACATTGTGTTCTCCTAAGTTTACTTCATGAGGACTGAATTGTCTGCCCACTGCCTACCATCTGAGACTATCTCAGGGCAGTAGGATGGAGTAATCATAGGGGCAGGCATAGTTGTGGTCATGTCCAATCTGTTCTTCTTCCAGATAAGTTCATGACTGGACTCACCCTAAGAATTTTTTGTTCATTATTAATTAAGTCTTGCTTAGTGTTGCAGGCCTGAGGTAAATTCAAGTAAATAGTGAGGTTATACTTAAAAGTCAGTGGAGGTGGACCATGAGTCTCCAGTCAATTGTACCAAAAATGTATGCCTGAAAATGTTTCAAAAATTAGTATAAACTCACCAGCAACAAAACTGGCTTTCTGTTAGCTGTACTGTTCATTAGCCTTCTTACTAGACCAGACTGTCTCTCACAGTCTGAAATAATTCACACTCAGGATTTTCACATTTCCTCACTTGGGCTTCTGACAAATGTTTTTAGGCCTAGAGGGAAAAAGCTGCTTGCTTTTGTAAAATGGAAACTGAAGGCTTTTAGTCTTTTGCTGTTGACTCTTCACCCCCAAAATAGAAAGTAAAATCTCTGCTTTATCTGTCTGGGAAAGCAAAACCTTTGAGAGTTTGTTCCCTTTATCCAAATGCTAATCTGTCCCTGTTATTAGATAGCACATGTTTTCTGATAGAAACACATACATTCAGAAGAGATGTAAAATTTCATCCATTATATGAACCCTGTGGTACAATGGCACTTCTCAAGGCTTTTAATTGGCACAGCACAGTGCATGTGGAACAACTCATACCTCTCAACCTTAAAATGCAGTTAGTCACCTAACCCCACTTTACACTGAACTAATATGTTTAGCATGGCTTATCTTTCTGAATCTGCACTGGAAACCATCCTTTTATTTGCTCTTTTGAAACAGAACAGTAAGAAACAAGCCATTAGTAGTGAATCATAGAATAATAGAATTTTCAGGGTTGGAAAGGACCTTTAAGATCATCTAGTTCCAACCCCCATGCCATGGGCAGGGACATCTCCCACTAGATCAGGTTGCTCAGAGCCCCATCCAGCCTGGACTTAAAAACTTACAGGGATGGGGCACGTCTCTGGGCAGCCTGTTCCAGTGTCTCACCACCATGATGGTGAAGAACTTCTTCCTAACATCTAACCTAAATTTCTAGTTTGAATGCATTCTGCCTAGTCCTATCACTACCTGACATTACAAAAAGTCCCTCTCCAGCATTCTTGTAGGCAAAGAAAAAAATCCAACCTAATGAATTATCTGTCATCTGGATTATTTTAATGTGTGGGTGTTTTTTTGCAAACCTCTGAGATTGTCATGCTGCCCATGATATATTTCCTAGATAACTCAAATGTGTTTACAATCTTATTCACTTGTGGCTTTGTCATAGTGCTAGACTGAGAGGACTGTCATTAGAGGCAGGACACCTGCTGCTTTCTTAATTATGAAGGGGTAGAAATCTTATGCCTGTTTTTTAGGCTTAATCTTTTGTATTAATGTTTGATATTCTATTTTGAAAGAGGACATCTAAATTTGACTTACATCGTGCTCTTATTCTTTCCATCCTTCCCACTGAACCTTTTTCTTCTCCCTTACATTTGATCCAACTGTCTCCATTTCTGTGATATTCTAGAGTCCTTCTCTTGATCAAGTATTTGATATAGTTAGAATATAGGTTAGGTAGATCTGTTCAAATCAAAAGCAGCTAAACAGAGTAGCTAAGGGATGGCTAGTGCTGGGTTGTGCCCATTCTCTTCCCATTGACTTGATTGTATTTTTAAGGACAAAACGATAAGAAAGTTGTTAATTTGTTCCCTCTGCTTTTACCAGTGCTTGCTTTCACAGCATTTCTTGTGGAGGTACTGACCTTTTTGAGTCCCAAACATCCAGGAAACTCTCAGGAAAACAGGTTTAAGGTCATACTGCTGTGCCCATCAGACTTTTGGTCATTGCTTCACCTGGGAGAATATACACAAAGTACAAAACAGCAAATCATTGAAGAAATAGCAGCATAGAAACAATAATTGAAAGATGATGTTATTGATAATTTTATGGTGTTCAAGGCAACCAGGCCACTGACCTAACCACAATGTAAATCTCTTACCAGAGGAAGAATTCCCTGCTTTAAAAGGTGCATTTTCAAAGTACTCAGCGTTTGACTTAACTTTTATCCAATTTTGTGCTAAAGCTTCCATTTATATTTTAAATGGAAAAGTTAGGGCAGGTTTTGAAGACTCTTTTTAAGGTGAAGAATACCGAAGTTCTATACTGTGCTGCTGTTTTCAAGTGCTTCTCTTGGATTCATTTTCACACATGGGAGGCAGGAGAAATCAAGTCACTGGCTGTTCTGCAAATCCTGAGTTGACCAAACTTGCTGTGCAACAGCCATGTGGCAGATATTCCTGAGAGGCTTAGTCATTCCCATTTTAATAGACTGATCAGGAATAGAACATTCATCTTAAGAAACAAATGTGTCTTCCCAAAATTACTGAAAAAAAACCATGTGAGTTTAGGATTGCTTTTTTTTTTTTTTTTTTTTTTTTTGACCACAGGCTTGCACCAGTGCTATTAGTAGACAGAGAACTCACATGGATTTGTTCCTACTTGCAGGGCATATTATCTTAAGGCTATCTCCTGCATTTTTCTCAGAGTCTCAGTCTTTTAATGGTATTCCTTCACTATAAAAATGAAGCCTTTTTCCAAAGGCTGAGGTGTTTGGAAATGAATATTTGAATTTAAGTATGTTGGAACTGATTCATCCCTGGTGCCAGGAAATGCTTTCTGCTGCAGAGAGGGGGTCTGCAGCTGGCGGGTGCTGCCTCCAAGGCAGGCGGTGCTGGCAGGAGAGAAGGCGTGGGCAAGGTGCCCAGGGAGAGAGCTGATTCACAGCTTCCCCCTGGCAGCTTCTGGGAACAGAACACCCCCTGGGTAGTGCACAGAAGCTATTTCACATTCGTCAAATCCCATGCCTTTGGCAACTGGCATGTTGGGCAGTATGTGCTGGTGCTAGATGTGAGAGCAGCGGGCAGCATGTCAGAGCACTTGCTGCTGAGAAGCTGGGAAACCCTGGCTGCTAGCAGAGCAGGCAGCAGGCAGAGGTGGTAACTGAAAGCACAGGGATATTTTTTTCTACAGCCATGTAATTAATTTAAATGCGTTTGAGTGCACAGCTATATTTTAAAGGGCAGCATGATGCATTTTACAGAATAATGGATTTCAGTGTAATTAAAAAACATATCATCTTCCTTCTCACTCCTCCACAAAATTTTAAAAACTCAGGGATGTAATACAGGTAATACTGGCAGCTAAGGAAAAATATTGTACATAAAAAAATTAAGGAATTAATTAAATTTCACCTAAGGTGAAAAATATGTAGTCAGCCATCCCCAGCTTAGAACCATTTACTTGCCGGGGATTTCTAGCAGCAAAGAGAGAGACAGAGCGATGTCTCAGCAGAGATAGAAGAGGCTGAAGTTATTCCATGAAGCCTCAGAGCCAAAATTATTTTAGTTTCATACTTGGACTGGCTCCATAGGCCTGGCACCAGTCCCTAGTAGGTAGCAAGACTGTAAAGTGAGAGTGGCAACAATACATCCTTCCATTCTACACTTTTCAATCTCCAACTTGCACTTCTGCCAGTGTCTTCTGAGAGGGTTCATAATGCCCTACCAGAAATGATCCCTGCCTGGTTCCTCTGGCTTCCTGTCCATTGCTATTGGAACTGCACTGGGTGCAATGCCAAAAAGCATCTTACAATATAGAAGATGCTCATTCATTTAACATATTTTATTTTATTTTATTTCTATTGTTATTTCCTCAAATCCTCTTCCTTTATATCTGCTGTTTTGGGTTTTTAGTTTTCTTATTATCTCCAGTGAGGCCTTTCCTGTAAGTAGCATTCTGATAAGTATAAAATGTTAGGAGTATTTACATAGAAAAAGTAGTATTTAGCATTTTTGCAAAGTCAGTTTCTGTGATGTACTCCTTCTAGTAAAGGGAAATAACTAACACATGAATCCAAATTTACTTTTTTTTAATTATTTTTGGCTTACAACAAATCTTTATGAACCTTTGATATTTATAAGTGTCGGGCTTTACATGCTTTTATAGGTATATAAGTAAGGATTAGAACATGGATTTAGCCTTTAAACCATAGACTCAGGATCCACTGAAACATTTCATATTGGCATACCTTTCCCATTTAGTTTTCTTCCTCAGACAATTCAAACGAGCTTCAAAGTTCTGAATGCAATTTTCAGAAGTTCCCAGTGCCAGTCAGTTTCTGCTTTTGATAAAACTTATAAAGATTTTATTGAAAATAAGAGTGCAAGATACTTAAAATGATTCATTATGTCTTGGTACCCAAGAAAAAGCACACAGCATTTTCCCCCAGCACAAGGATATAGTGTGTACCCAGACATCTCAGCAATGTGAGAGAACCACAAGCAAGGCAGACCAAGGGAAAGATAAATTCAGATGTGATAAAAGAGCAAGAGGACTAGAATGGCGATGAGAGAAGAGATAATGGAAATAAATGATAAAAAGGAGAAAAGAAGAGAGAACTGTTAACTTCAAGGTTATTAGAGATCATGAAAATAGGAAAAAATGAGAGAGAACTAATGAATGAAGATACCAGCCAAAGGGAACAGAAAAAAATAAGGCAAAAGAGACAGAGAGAATTTAATAGGGGTGAGACAATGAGGAAGAAGAAGGATCTTGTAAAGGAAGGAGTAGAACATGAAGAGAAATGCTGGAGAAGAATATGAATGAAAAGGAAAACATAGGACAAGAAATGAACGGAGGATCTTTCTCCACTGCAGGAAAAGGATAGTAAATTGAATAAAGGGGAGAAAGAGGCATCAGGAAAGAAAATGGGAGGACTAAAATAAAGTGAAGGAGTATGTATATGTGCTGTTTCGTTGAGGAAAATTAAGAGAAAATTAATTCATCCTAAACACGCTTTTATTGCAAATTCACAGAGAGGTTGTGTAAGTACAGTTTTTTTAATCTAGGTATCAAAATAAAATACCAGTACTTTAGGAATTCAGAAGTCAAATGCTATGGTAAAAAAAAAGAAAAAAAAGAGTCAATGAGAGACAATAGGTTAAAAGTAGAAAACCATCCTTGTGGATGAAGTGGGAAGTATTACTACTGGCATTAGACCAGAAAATTATTTTTGTTTTATGTCTTCATGAGAAGAATGATCAACAGCATTCCCACATCACATACATAATTAATGTTTGACAATCCACCAAAATACCTGGGACTGAAAACAAGATTTAGAGATTTACACATCTAGATTGCTTTCACAGAGCTGGCTAGAACAGTAGCAGCTGGGAGGCTTTCCTCTGACTGCTCAGAAAGGTAAAAGCAAAATGACTTGCTGGTTTCTGTCCAGTTCCTGCTAAATAGGTGTTTTCATAACAATAACCACAACCCTGACTGTTACTGACATACAGATAGCCAAAAAATCTCCCTTGAGGACCACACAGCTCTTTTTGTGACCTCCTCACACTGGAATGCTCCTTGCAGGTCATCAGTGAGCGACAGCAGAAGGAATTGGAGGGAAAAAAACCCCAAACAGCAATGTCTTTTTTCCTTAGGCCTATAAATAGTTAAAAAGAGTACTTGTTTGTCAAGAGCTGCAAACCTGTTGTTTTTCGACAAGTACTTAAATTCATAGAGGCATATATACACAATAAAATTACCATGCCTTACAGCAAACTCCATTTCTTAATTTGGCAAAGGTCCTTCTTGTGTCTTCTCTTTCTTACCTCTTCCCCATTTTTTTCTCCTGCCTCAGACAGTCCGGAGACTGTAAACACAGTACCTTTGCAGGTTTATTCTTGTAACCTTAAATCTGAGTAGGAAACAATACAAAACAAAGCACAATATTTTGTTTATGAACCTACATGTAATTTAAAAAAGTGCCTGACTTAATAGCTGCAAGAAGAGCAGTGAAAAATAGGGTATACCTCTACCTGTTTTCCTCTTCTGTGTAAAGTCATTTAGCCTCTCTATGCCCCAGTTGTCTTTTGCCAAACTCTTCCCTTTTTCCAAAGCAGTATTGTGAGATTTTACCCATTAATGTTTGTAAAATATTTTCAGATCTTCAGATAAAAGATAGGAATGCAAAGTGTTAATGTGTCTATCTTCCAGCCTACCAAGTGATGAATTCTATTCCTGGTGACTTCAGTCAAACAAAACAGAATCTCAAATACATGGAAACCACGAGACAATAGAAAATTCTACATTCTGCTGTGAAAAAAATCCCACAGGAAACAATTATATTTCCCTAGTCTTTCTGAATGTTCATCAGAAAAATCACACCTCTGCCACAGAGATGAACAGCATGGCCAAAATAAAACTATAGGAAAGATCCTCTTTTCTGCTTAATCCCGGTTCTTCTCTGTAGAACATTCTGAAGAACCATTCTGAAGTTTTGCACAGCTTACTGATTTACTCCCCCATTCAATTCAATGTGATTTTTCTTTGGGTTGCTAGCTACATCTGCTTTAAGTATTTAATTAGTAATTGGATAGGATAGGATTATATTATGTCTGGTAAACTGTATTATTTATATGTATGCTTATTTATTTACAGAAGATTAGATCCATAACATAGCAGGTGCTAAGAATAGAAGTAGTAACAGTCTTTAGAGCTGATATTCCATCTTATTAATAAAAAATGATAAAAGGTATTTTTTTGCACCTCCATGGAGTAGAATCCCAAGATAGTTGGATGGGTCCTAGAAAGGATTACTATCTGATGCTCTTTGGCATGGCCTAATGAAATTAATGGCTTAATTCAGCTCCATGGGAGCGAATTCCCTCAGCACAAAATTGAAGTGCTGAAGCAGTTTGCCATAATCACAATTTTCAGTGCTCATCACCTGTACTGACTCTCATGATTTTTTATTTCTAGTGTCCACTGACTGCTATTATTAATCCTCCAAGAGCTTCATCTGAAAAGAACAGGACACAGATAGTGTACGAACCTTCCAATTCATGTGAAAAATATAGACGTAATTAATAACATTCCCTTTCCTTCAGGAAAATCAGGCTATAGTGATAAGGGCACTGAGGCTGAAAGTTTGCAGGGGGAGAGGGCCTGGTGCAGTGCATAGAAGGGGCCAAGGTTGGTTGAAGGGGCAAGACACAAAGAGAAGTTATGTTTGTTAAAACTCTCTCTGATTATAAAGTTAAATGTTACCACCCTACTTAGTGACAAATGTAATGACCTAAATTTTGCTAGCATGATGTGCTGAATTTGGGCCTAGAATTCTAGATCCAAGGTTTCCATTTGGATATAGACATATAAACTGGTCAAACTTAAGACAAGATTTGACTGAGATGCAAACAGATTTCTCTGTGTTGCTGAATCTCAAAACAAGGTTTCTGAGAGGGAAAAAGAGGAAGCTTGAGATTGAGCAAGAGCTCAGGCCTCAGCACAGGCTTTGAGCTGTGGTCAGGGTGTGTATGCTGCCAAAGCTTCCATGAGTGCTACCTCCTCACTATGGAACTGCAATCCTTCTGCTTCCTAAAAGCCATTGTCATTTTTTTTTGTAAAAGCTCTCAAAGAAAAAAAAAAGGAAAGTTTTTAAGTTATACTGCAAATTGTTATATATTTATTTCATAGGTATGTTTCAGAGAGAATTTATGTTTTAAAATGAATTTTAAAACTATGTCAGCCAAAGCTATACACAGTGAGGACAAAACTACCTCAGTTCTGTCTTTGCACCCTTCTATACCATCCTATTTGGTTTCATCACAGCTAAGTTAAAAATCTAAATATGTAAGCTTATTTAGCTCTGGTAGACCTGATAAAATCCTAGGAATATGGTTTTAATTGTGGATCTTATTTGTGTTCTGAGCTATTGTGGGTTGTCTTCTGAGCTGAGCTTGCAGCAAAACCTTTAACCATTGACATTTGGGAAGACACTCACAGAGCCCATTCAGGCATTATGTACATTTCCTTTTCACTCCTAGGCATCTCCTTAAATTCCTTAAAGCTGACAAAAGCCTTTTTTCATTGCTGCACACCTTCAGTCCTTTCCCAGGTGAAGAATGGGGCGTAGGGCTTAAGCATATTTATTTCAGATTGGCTCTTGCTTTTTTTTCATTTGTGATATTGATTATAAGCCCAGTACTGCATCCAGCTACAACAGCTGTTGGTATAGTGCTGTCTGTCCTGCTTTCTGCCTATGTTTATGTTCCAAAAAAAAAAAAAAAGCTTCTCCAGGAAGTTGGGACATCAAGGCAGTGTTAACTGCATTTTACTTTATTTTACTTTACTTTACTTTACTTTACTTACTTTACTTCACTTCACTTTACTGCACTGCTCAGAATTTGTGATAAACTGCTATTAATATATGTTCTGAACTTCACGTAAATATCTATTAATATTAATACTTTTAATCACACCTGCCTGTAGCAAAACGCTTGGAAAAGATGAAATAAAAACATTGTTCAGTTTTGGTAATAACTTAGTCTCAAAAAGACTGAAAAGTTTTAGGAGGAAAATGGTGGTTTCAAATGGCACAGATTCACAATGAAGGAATCCTTGTAATACTTCAGACAAACTGCTATCCCATGGCTCCTTGTTATCCTTTAATAATTTACATGCCATGGACATTTATAGTCAAAGTTTAGTGGATTCGTTAATTAATTCTTATTCCGATATCTTTTGATTCAGCATCTTTTGAGGCTTCAGTCAGGCTTCAGTGATGCAGTTTATTCTGATAGAAGTAGAAAACAGCATTGTAGATCACAGAAGACACCTAGTATAGGAAGTTGTTTAGACATTTTGTCAAAATCACACAGAGAAGAGAAATTTCAGTCACTTACTGAACCCCAGAGGTTTTACCAGCATGCAACTTTGAAGTGCTGTCATACTTGAGCATTTTCTATAGAATAACTGAACTGGTCCAGATGAAGACAATATGAGAACTCTATTCAACAAATTTCAGTTTAATTTATCTCTTTTGAGGCTGTATTAATCATATTTGAAGTCTGGCCCTTCTGAGCTCCTCAGAAATAGGTAATATTTACTCTATTTAAACAACTAAAATTCAGCTTAGTGCAATGTGACAACCCCATTGCACTAAATTCTGGATTGCTTAATTCCTGATTTTAAGAACTTTTCAAGTCTCCCAAGAAACATTTGCAAAAGAAAAGTTTACCAGTATGGACCACCTTTGAGGAAAGCACACACGTAACTAAAGGGTGCAAGCCAAAGTTAACTAAACTGTGTTAACTAAAATAGTGAAAGAATTCAATGTTATCTAATTCTGATGTTTTAGAATGCAACATCTGAATTTGTGCATATGCATTTTTAATTTTGAATGCTTTCTTCAAAATAGGTTTTAAAGCATTGATAAAATTCAAAACTCAGGCTCAAGACAAGGGACTTCTTGGAATTCATTTAGCATTCTTGTTTCAGTAAAATGAATATAAATTAATTCTTCCCTTTTCTTTTCTGTAATTCAGTGTAGCAGTTCAAATGCCAGCTAATGATTTTACTTAGCATTGTAATTTAGCTTATTCTGTGGTGATGACAATCGTCTCTGCAATGTAGAAAAAACACCCATTTTCTTTGATGACTTTAATGTTGTTCAGATATTAGAAATCCACTTATGACTGTATCAGTGGCTTCTCTGTCGGGTGCTGTAGCTTGGTGTTTGGGAGCATCTGGGTGGGTTATCGTTTCCCTGCAAAAGGTCAGCATTACTGCCTTGTCTACACATTTCCTTTTCCTAAGGCATTTTCTTGGCTTCATGGGGAGGTGAAGGGGTCTCTCCATGGTGCAGCCTCATGAAAGTGTGCAGTGTGATCAGAGCAATAGCCCTGGTGGGAAACAAAACTGCTTGTTGTAGTGTTAGCAAATACCTCAGAACACACTATGGGGACATTTAGTTTGCTGTCAACCTTACACAACTCTATTGGTTCAGGGATGTCAGGCTGATGCTGGAAATCTTCACTAAAGTGCTCGTCCTAGAGATACCGAGAAAGCATTTGAGTGGGCAGGTGAGGAGTAGCAAAGAATATTTTTTATTAATGACAAAAGTACGTCACTGGTGCAGAATTAAGCTTGAGTTTAGCAATGGCTGAAGGTCCCCAAGGCCAGCACCTGTGAAAACAAAGACTGAATCAATTAATGTTTTTTTTTTAATGGGAGGTTATATCTTTCTTGTCAGTAACACCACTCCATATCTTTTCCATTATTATTCTAGGTGTCCCACCCCCGGGTGTGATGGCTCTGGGCATATTACTGGAAATTACGCTTCACATCGAAGGTATGTAAGAGAGGGTTTTGTTCTTTAAATCAAACAACTGAAAGGCTAGAAGGGATCTCAACACACCTCTCTTCTCTCTCCCAATACTGAAGTACGATCAAATGTACACAGACATAGATTGTTCTAATGCATGCTAGTTATCACAAATGAATAACAGTTCTCAGCTTCGGCATGGCTCATTACCCAAACAAGTAGAAAGATTTTTGCTAATATCTAGCAAAATCTTCGTAGAAAATGAATCCAGTTTTTCTTGCCCTTCTCTGTTAGCAATTCAATATTCATGAGTTTCTGCTGCTTTATAATCTAAATTACTTGACTCTTCTCACAATCTTATCTTTTACAGACTCAAATCCTATTCCTGCATTTTTTTCCACACACAAATTATATTTCCTGATTGTTTTTGTCAGTCTCTTCCAGACTCCCTCCATATTTCTTGAAAGGAAAAACTGGACCCATTCTTTACCTCCCAGCTTTAAGGAGAGTAAAAAATTACCTCTGTTATCTAATATGCGCCAGTCTTCCTAGTACATGTCAAAATAAAGCTTGGCTTGTTCTTTAAATAGCAATGAATTGTACATAACTATGTCAGAGGAATGGAAAGAGAAAATGGTTACTTTGCCTAAACTATAGCTGTGGTCTTAACCAAGGGCCAAAGAAAGGTCTACTTTACAAATTAGGGTATTACTGGTAACCTCCAAATGAATTACTGTTGCAGCACTGTTGAGGTAAAGTTACAAATGCTGTGTAATTAGTAATTCCCCTGCAGATATTTGAGAACTATAAAGCAGGAGAGAGAAGAACCATATTTTGTAAATAGTTATCCACTATTTAATCAATGAATAATAGTGTAGCCCATCTCCCTTTTTTTTAGAAAAGGCTCTTTACTCCCAAGTAATGCTGTTGAGTGTGGATATTTGCTCACTTCACCAACTCGCTGTAGTTTTATAATTGGCTATAACTACTCAGTACACAAATTCCCAGTTTAAATGTATTCCAAGTAAAAGTGACAAACAAAGTCAAACCATTAAGTAACATAGACATTGGGTGTGTGCCCTATCTTTATATGCTGTAAGAATGAAAGGTCACAATAACAATTTAACTAAAGAACAGTTAAATATCAAAAATACAAATAACATTATAAAGAAGGTGCAAACATTTTAAAAGCACTTACATGATGTAGGAGATTAAATCACACTTGCAAGGGATTTAAGATCAAATTTAGAAATACATTTAACTATATGTAGACTTACCAGCTCACACCTTTACCAGCGCTATGATAAGGAACTGGCTGGGCGGTTGCACCTGACGAGTTGTGATCAGTGGCTCAGTTTCCAAATGGAGAGGTGTGATGAGTGGTGTTCCTCAAGGGTTAGTAGTCAGACCAGTGCTGTTTAACATGTCTATTGGCAACATGGAGAGCAGAATCAAATGCACCCTTGGCAAATTTGCTGATGACATCAAAATATGTGGTGAAATCAACATGTTAGTGGGAAGGGATGCCATCCAGAGGCACCTTGACAGGCTTAAGAAGTGTACTCATGCAAACTGCATGAAGTTCAACAAGACCAAGTGCAAGGTTCTGCACCTGGGTCAAGGCAATCCTATGCATGAACACAGGCTGAGAGGAGAAAGGGTTGCAGACAGCACTGAAGAGAAAGACTTGGTGGTAGTGGCGGACCAGAAACTTAACATGAGCCATCAGAAAGCCAACCCAGTCCTGGGCTGCCTCAGAAGAATCAGACAGCCGGTTGAGGGAGGTGATTCTCCCCCTTTGCTCTGCCCTTGTGAGACCCACCTGGAGTACTGTGTCCAGTTCTGGAATTTCCAGCATAAGAAGAACATGGAGCTTCTGAAACATGACCAGAGGAGAGCCACTAAAATAATCAGAGGGCTGGAGTACCTCCTCTATGAAGGCAGGCTAAAGAGGTTGGGGGTGTTCAGCTTGGAGAAGAGGAGGCTCTGAGGTAACCTTATGGGAACCTTCCAATATCTAAAGGAGGTCTACAAGAAATTTGGGGTAGGGCTTTTTAGAAAGGTGTGTAGTGAAAGGACAAGGGAAAATGGTTTGAAACTTGAAGAGGTGAGATTTAGGTTAGATATTAGTAAAAAATTCTCTCCTGTGAGAGTGGTGAGACACTGGCACAGGTTGCCCAAGGAAGTTGTAGCTGCCCTCTCCCTGGAGGCATTCAAGGCCAGGTTGGATGGAGCCTTGAGCAACCTGATCTAGTGGAAGGTGTCCCTGCCCATGCAGGAGGGTTGGAACTAGGTAATCTTTAAGGTCCCTTCAAACCCAAACCATTCTGTGATTTTGTGATTCTATAATATGGTTTTGCTATTTCAGGAAGCTGTCATCTATATAACTAGAAACAGACAGGGCAGGGAATATGAAAAAGGCAAAGTGTCACAAGAAAACTAAAAGCTGGCAAGGTTATCAGGGGAGAATTACTGCATGTCAGCTTCTATTTTAAACCCTTTCCCTAGACATTGTCTCCCTGCCACTGTGGGACCAGACCATGATCTAGGTGGTGTTACCCAGTTTCATCTTCAAATTCTTACATTTTTGCATTTTTGTAGGTGGGTGCTAGACTAAGCTGTAATTTAGTTCTGCAGCATACTCAGTATGCTTAAAGACATAAAAAGTAATTCTGCAAAACTAATTGAATTGACTGGAATTTGTCCAGCCCACTGGGATTTAACACATTCAGCCTCTAGAAATACCACGTTGCCACAGATCTTTGACTGTCTACAGGCATGGCGAAACTGACACTGCAGGAGTAATGTCTTCTTTTCTTAATACCCGGGAGACCTGTGACATTTACACAGAGCCAGTCCCTAACTGTTCAGGTCATGGTATCTGCTGAGGCTGTTCTCTAAGCTGGTGGGGCTGCAAAATGCATGCTCTTCCAAAGAGTAGCAAAACAGTAGCCTAAACCTGGAGATGCTAGGAGTGAAAGACCCCAGAGCACGTTCACAAGAAAGTGTTCTAATTCACACACTGAAAATTAGCACTTACCTCTGCTGGCAATTGAATAACTATTTTTCTTTGCATTACTAACCCTTTCAGTTTCAGAAGGAAAGAAATTACAAACTTCCCTCGTAACGGGCTGCCAAGACATCTAGGTATCATTTGTGTTTAAAATGGCTGCTTAACAGCAAGCACACATGGAGGCAAATTCAACTGTGCCATAACTGCAGTTCCACACACCCATTCAATGTATGCAAGAAGTTGTAGCAGCATGCATCAGTGTTGGATTTCCTTTGTTGTCTTTTATCTTCATATATGAGGAATTGAACTGATATAAAAATGAAATAATATGTTTACTTTTTAATAGCTTTGGGATATTATAAGATTAAAAAAAATAGAAACAAAGGCTTCTCCTTGGCATGTGTTTTCTTGGTGAATCTGCTGTCAGAGGAAAAATGAATTAATCATAACCTCAGAAGCTGTCTATTGCAAATGTCGGTTTAGAGGAGTAGAAAGGTCTTAGAATTTTCTAATAAATCATAATGCCAGAATAGAATGATCTATTGCAAAAAGATAATGCACCAAATACCAGTAAGTAGGGGATAATTAGCTTGCTTTAATATGTAGAAAACATTAAATCATTAGTGAAGGCAGAAATTCTTCATTCAGATTTTGCTATGAAAATGTCATCATCTGCAACCATCTGTACACCTGCTAAAAAAAGTATTGCTTTATGAGGCATTTCTATTAACTACTGAGTTTTCTGTTGCAAAATCTGATTATTCTTAGACAGTAAGCTAAGAATACTTGTAACTCCCCTCCACTACAATTCAGGTTATGTGGGAGACAATGAACCAATCTGTTCCCAAACTGCCCCATTGCCCAGAACCTGCTTCCTCTTATTCTAAATCCCTCAGACTCTGTTCCTCCTGCCTTTATTTTCTTACAGATTATGGTATCACTCTTTTGAAAGAAAACTATTTTTAATTGGCACAGGCTTTCTGAGGCTTAGTTTCTACACAGGGAACTATGATACCTTGATATGCACCATGTAAATATGAATACAGAGCAGCTCACTTTAAAAATTAAATAAATCAGTTGCATTTAAAGTAGAAAATTAAATGGGATGAGAGCATAGGCCTAAGCATCAGAACACAAATACCTAAACTCAAAATTTTAAAATGTCTTCTGGCATGGTCCTTTCCCCAAACCACTGAAAATCTCCTAATTTCCAGGTATGATTTGGGGCTCAGCAATATGGATGTGGCTGTCATGCTTTACATCAGCAGGCAGTTTAGCTGTATGAATGTGAGCCTGCTGATCTTTGATCAAGGTTCTAAGTCCCTTCTGTTTATAACTGTAGATGTAGCCATGCCACCTCTCTATGTCCAAATATCTTCTGATAACATTCTTCCCTTACTTTAGCTGACTTATTTATGACTTTACACCATCTGTTTTTCATTTACCAACACTGAATTCTGTCTATGCTTGCATCACTCTTTTCTCTGCTTTTCCTCTCAGTCCTTGCTGGTCTTGACAAGACAAAATAACTGAAAATTATGCTACAACTGTTTCTGTTTCTTTTTCCCGAAGGCAGGACCTACTGCACAACACTGAAGTACCTTCTGTTCTGCTGAAACAAAAACTTATGCTTTTGTTTCTTTCTCTGTGGCAATTTTTCTTTAGTGACACTACTTTGTCTCTCATCTCAATGATTTTGAATGCTGGGTTCTACTGATTTCTTTTTTAATATTGATATTTTAAGATGGAAATGATATTTGAATAGAGGACAAAGCATGATTTTTGCATATATCTGTGTCCTCAGATAGCAACTACTTAAAAAAATCTTCAGATATCTATTAAAGTCATTGTCAAGCATACTATATGTTTTCTATAATGAAGTTTTCATGTCCAATGGGAAAGATGAGCTTATAAAATCTTGGAGTAGATTTTTCCATTTCCAGATCTTTTTTCATCTTGTGTAGTTACAAACTACATTCTCAGTGTCTAGTTAAATGTAATGTTTTACATAACTTAGTCTCTACCAAATCTTTTTGTCTGGGTGAGTTCTGAGTATTTAAATTTTTTCTCACAAAGGCATTGTACAGCTCTGAAATCTGCTGGGTTTTTTATTCAGCTGTTCTACAGGATTCTTATATGACATTTGAGAAGGTTTTATTGTGCTTCTAATGTGCTCCCTAGAGAAATCGTTAGTCCTACCATGAGGTCCAAAGACTCCTCTGCTTTTTAAGCCTATTCTTCTGTCCCTCCTAGACATACAGAGATCGTAATGTCTCTCAGATCTGAAACACTGCCCTTTATTCCTTTTAAAGCTGTTGCAGCTGCTTCTGAGTCAGCTGGAGAGTTTAAGAGCTGCTTTCCCTGCTCCTCAGGGACTGCCTGTGTGTGTGGTCTGCCCAGTGTCCACAGTCCTGTCCAGCTTCGACCACCGAGGGACACGGATTCCCCCTCGTGGCTGCAGGCATCACCTCTCCTTATTTAAATTGCCTGAGTTTTGAGTTTGAAAACTGGACAGGATTACCTCTTCTGACAGTTTTTCAGATAGAAAACACATCCCTTGAAAACTCTCCCCAAGAATAAGAAATGGCATTTCAGCGGTTTTTCTTTCACTCAGTCTTTCAGGCTGTCCGCGAGCAAAGAAAAGTGGAATCAGGATAGCACAGAGCAAGGAAGACAAAGAAGACCAAGAGCCAATTAGGTGAGAGCAAATGTTGTCTAAGGGCCCTCATGTGTTTTACAAGGTCATATATATCTTCAGCTTTTTATTTAGGCTTATGTGTTATGTGATGGCTATCCAAAAGCAGATGGACACATTGATTTCTATGAGTGAAATGCAAATCAAGGATTTGTGCTGATTTATTGTAGCGAAGGATACAATCTTCTATAATTTTTTCACATAAAATTAAAAAAACAATTTGTGAAGATCCTTATGGCCTAAAAAACCCTTGAACATGTTTGCATGTTCATGGAAAACCATACATGCTAAACAACGTAGTTCTGGGAATACAGAATTGAGTATTTATAGAAGATTGCTGAAAAAATCTGGCTATATGTAGTTTGCAACAGGAAAAAATGCCTACCTATAGGTCTTGGTTTCTTCTTACAAGGTGCCCTGATATTGGTGGCCACTGAACTCAACAGTTGTAGTGACTATTAAGACCTTTCAGGATTGTATCCTTGGTGAAGAATTTATGTAGGGCAGTGAAGTAACCAGATTTATCTTGACATGTGTTATGTGGGACTATACCCCAAACCATTATTTTCTTTAAACATTTCACTTTGTATTTTCTGACCTGCTCCTTCTAACCCTGCTTATTTGCTTTTTAGAAGTATACAGGGCAAATGTATGGGTGAATTCCCAAGCAATGAAAGACACCAGATGAATACAGAACTGCCTTCACTGATCTCCCTATGCTGTAGTGCATAGTTTGTTATAATCTCTCCTATTCATAGAGTGGTTAAATACTCAGCGTTTCTGATATGGCACTATGATCACTTTATACCTGTTTATATCTAACATTTTCATGACTTCAGACAGGTCTTCTTTAGACTCTATACACATAAATAAAATGTACCAAGGATTATACTAAGTAGGATTTTATGCTTATTGAGTTTTTATGGGCAATTTCCATGCTGAGCAGAGCTCAGTAGCCAACATTTCAATTCCAATCTGATATATACCGTAATTTACCTGCAATTTAATATATATCTCTGTCCTTCTGTTGTAATTGCACAGTATCAACAGCTGTGACTTTGTCTACAAGCCTCCTTACAGTTTATCAGTAAACATATTTTTTTATATGCTTTTAATGTTACCCACTACAGGGTATCTTGACTCCTTTTAAAACCACAGGGCATGATTTTCTTTTCTTTTCATGTTGGGTTCATTTTGACTTTGTTGTAGAGGCTACCAGGTATATGATGTCAAGACAATAAAGTTTATCTCATCTATCTGCTATCCAGATGTCCAGTTCCTGGTTGTGATGGTCAGGGTCATATAACTGGAAAATATGCATCCCATCGCAGTGCGTCAGGGTGTCCCCTAGCTGCCAAAAGGCAAAAGGATGGGTACCTAAATGGCTCACAGTTCTCCTGGAAGTCAGTGAAGACGGAAGGAATGTCATGTCCAACCCCAGGATGTGATGGCTCAGGACATGTCAGTGGTAGTTTTCTTACTCATCGTAGGTGAGTAACTTTAGCTTCTATTCTTCACTTATGCTTATTGTTTAAATTAGATTAGTAAGATTTGAAATATAGCTTTTTTTCATGTCATTTCTCTATCCCTTCTGAATTTCATTTTAACTTTGAAAAATAATCTTCCCACATGTTTGCAGATAACCAGAAACGAAGACACGTGATTTTTTTTTAACGAAAGTTCTTGTAGGTAGAGACCAGAATCTGAGTCTGTAATACATAGAAAACATTAGGGGGAAAAGTGTGCATGACAATAGCTGTAAATTTCCTACTACTTTTTCAAGTGACTCTGGACAAATTATACATCTGAATCCCTCTTATTTTCAAAGATGTTGTACACAGTGTTGGTTCATGAACATCAAAGAATGGAACTAAAGAATTCTAGGAACCAGTTCCATAAAAAAAAATACTTTTAATCATGTAGTAATGAAAATGTTCACTCAAAACAATAAGAGTAGAATACAGAAGATTAATTAAAACAAATGAAATATAAATATCTGACAAGAGAAATACAAAGCCAAATTTTTTGTGAACTTAGCAAAAATGTTAAGCAAGAGACAGTAGCCAATATGTAAGGATAAATCTTGCTGTCATTTTAAATATTAGCTTATGAAGAAGCAAGGATGTTCTTGCAGCTTGGGGTGAGAATCTCTGCCTGAAGATGACTGTAATACCAGAGCAGATTTTTATTATATAATCACTAATACAAAACTCTATTACTTCAGATATTTGAAGCCAATGTGACTAATTTGTCACTCTTCTCCTGGCAGACCTCAGCTGAACTTCTGTACCTTTTAGTTAACTAAAGCAACTGATCGTGCTGTGTAGTCAGTTCTGCCACTGATATTCTGACATTCTTAGAAAGCTGTTACTGTGCTATTATCCAGATATCTATAACACTGTGGAAACTGGGATGGCAGATCAAATTGTGACAATTATTCTGATTGTTGCATTAATTAAAAACATATATATATATATCCCTTCTGAGGTTTTTGAGGCAAATTTCTTAGAGCTGTTTTTGCACCTTCTACACATGGTTTGATTCCACCAATATCGATGAGATAATCCACAAGCACTGGTAGATGAGGACTTAGTAAAAACCTTCTCCAACTGATTTTATGTGGAATTTAAATATATGTATATTTGTATATATATGCTTGTGAAGTAGAAGTACTTCTTCAATTGAAAAAGCCACAAGATTCAGTAAACATTAATCTTACCCTGTGAACAAAGGCCCCCAAAAGGTTTTCTGTTTATTTAACATTAGCTGTGTCTGTTGGCAGAAATTCATATGCATAGGTTTATTTTGTCAAGGAGTTTTGCATAGGAAAGAAGGGCAATAGAGGGTTATCACAAGGGATTTGAAGCATAGGATTAAGAGTGAAATACTTCAAAAAGGAGTCTGTGCTAGCAGGAGAGGCCAGTGTGAAATTAGGTGACCTATCAGCAATATGCATGTGAATTGGAAGGTGTGTAAGCATGGAATCAGTTATATGAAATAGTTATAATGAAATGTAAATTGGTTATTATACTGTAGCTTTCCAGTTTGGTTCCTGAACAGGCCCTTACATACTCATATTTTATTTAAAAAGCTTCTTTTGGATGGCATCATTTCTAATACAATGACTATTTGGGGACTTTCTCAGAATACACTTGAATTTAGCAGCCCTGCTCCTTGGCAAAGGAGAGATGTGCTTGTGCTGACTTCAGTGGAAATTAAATTCAGAAGTGTCTTTTCAGATCCAAACCAATTCTCTTTCTCCCATCTCCTGCCCACTTCTATTTAAATCAGTGATCACTTATTTCAAATACAGAAATGGAGCTTTTAAATCCCCTTTAGGATGGAAAATGCTGTGATTCGGCCCCAGCATGGAGCTCAACCCTCACGGATGCTCCTTCTCTCCCATCAGGATGAAGTAGAGAATCTAAGGGGTAAAAGAGAGAAAATTCATGAGTTAGGACAAAGGCAGTTTACTAAGGAAAGCAAAATCTGCCCACATAAGCAAAGCAAAACAAGGAATTCATTCACTGCTTCCCATGAGCAGGGAGGTGGTCAGTCATCTTCAGGAAAGCAGGGCTCCTTTGAGCATGAGAGTTATCTTGAAAAAAAACACCATTATTCTGAATGTCCTCCTTTCCATTTTCTTCTGCCAGATTCCATTGCTGAGCCCAGGGTTGTACCTCTGGGATCTCCCTTTGGCCAATTGAGGTCAGCTGTCCCACCTGTTTCCCCTTCCATCTTCTTGCCCACCGCCAGCCTGATGGGGGCAGTGTGAGAAGCAGAAAAGGCCTTGACTCTGTAGGCACTGCTCTGCAATAATTAAAACATCCCTGTATTACCAACACTGGTTTGGTCACAAATCCAAAGCACAGGCCCATAGCAGGTACTATGAGAAAAATTAAATCTATCCCAACCAAAACCAGTACAAAACCATATGCTATCAGAGCCATAATGTAGAAGAAATTATCAAATTATAAGTATTTTATCCATTTACAATCTAATGCCAAATAGAAATAACAATGTGGAGAGAGGGAATTTTTCTTTAGTATACCTGAGGACTGGAGTATCCTCACTAGGGACAGTGGGACTCGAAGATTTGTAAACAGGCTCATAGAATGGGATTTGTATTTGAGCAGCAAGGATATGTCCTTGCTTGCAAAATACCTGAACGTACTGGAGGGAGGTAAGAGACATCATCCAGTGTCTTTTCCTTTCTGAAGGAACATATGTGAAACTTGTGAGGAGGTTATAGACAAGGTTTACATATCCAGGGCTATCCATTTTATGCAGAGGAAAGCCTGGTTAAGGGTAAGGCTGTCAGAAAGCCTGCAGCAAGATGATAGCGCTGCACTCAGTTCAGCCATCACTTCACATGCACATCCTGAGGTGAATGAAGGAGCACTGCCTGTTTTGTTTCCTAAAAAAATTCTAGGTTGGTCATGGCTCTGAGGGGCACAGCTGCATTGCTAAACCTGGGAACAGGAAGATTAGGAAAGGGTGAAAAAATAAAAAGATAAAACTCAAGACAGGAGCTGCCCTCAGCAGCTGCTTTATTAGGAGGCAAATGCCAGCACTCCCACAGATGCAGAGAAGCATTCTGAGCTCCCAACACATAAAACATAAAGTAGATGACACATAAGGAAAGAAGGATGGAAATGTAGATTTTCTTGTGCAGATCCTTTGCTAGAAATAGATACTGTACAAAAAGCCTGTACAAAAAGTCGTCAACTTCAAGGGAAGTTCTGCAAGAGCCTCCTACAGACAAACCTCTTGGTGCTCAGGGCTGCATCTTGAGCTTGTGTCCAAAAAAAGCAGCTAACCCCAGGGTTTAGCTGGAGTGGGTGTTCAGATGCAGGGTGTCAGAGGGGCAGTAGCTTTATAATCCAGATGCTTTGCATCTCCAAACATGTGCTAGTGCCTTCAAATTTGCTCATAAACTATTGCAGAGCTTTCAATCTTTGCCTGCAGTCATATCCTCTCTTAGCATCAGAATTTCTCAGCTTCAGCATTTAAGAGCACAAAAGTGTTTACCTTTAGTTTAGTGAGTATTTCAGAAATGGGTTGAATGGTTACAAAAGGGTATAAGAAGGCCTCAGATTATTCTGATTTTATATTTTTTATGTAATCTGGCAACCTCTTTTATTTGAACAAAATTAGTACTGCAGACTCTTGGACCTGAAATGGCATTTTTGTTGATGCAGCCTTGTATGAGGCCTGTAGATAAGACAGCAGGACTTGCATTATTCTAAATTGTCTGAAATACTAACTCCTTTCAGTTCATGGAGAAATGAAAGCACTCAGAATTTAGATGGACATAATTGGTTCCTATCAGGTGTGGGCTTTTCAGCAGGCTAGGTAACTTACTTGAAATAAAACATGAATTCTAAAACAAGATAAAGGAAAAGAAGAAAGCTTAGAAGCTTAATATATATATGTAGTTACATGTATGTAGTTACAAAGCAATGTTCACTATGGATTCATGCAAATTAAAGACATCAGAAGGTACATTTTAATACTGTAGCTTGGTGCTGTGAACCACAGTGCAAAAGTGAGATATGTCATGATAAAATACCTTGTGTAACCACAACAAAAAATAATTGAGCATCCATTAAACACAAATAATCCAAGCTGCCAGATGAATTCTAAGGGTGCTTTAAACTTCTGAAAAAAAACCATGCTTGTGAGGAATTTCTGTCCAGCAATTATATCTGTAGGGAACCAAAGGCTAAAAGGTACTTTTGAATGGTGTTCCTATGCTATGTTTAAGATAATGTAGAAAATGGTGGAACTGGTGGAACCTTTTCAGAGATAAAAATTTCTTTTTCTTCCATTTATCTATTTATGAAACACAAATATTGTCAAATTTCAGATTTGTAAGAAGCTTTTAATGTTGAACTCACTAAATTATTTCACTGCATCTATTCCTAGCCAGGCCTCTTGTCAAGTCAGCTCTTGTCCTTGGTTTTGTTTGTTGCTACAGTGAGTTGACACAGTGAGTGCCACAGATAGGTCAACATTAGTTCACTCTTAGTTTTCACTGGTTTGCTTTTTCCCGGGTAGGTTTTGAAAAGTTGTTTAGCATGTTTGTTTGTTTTAATCTGTCTTTCCTTTTCATTCCACTGATTTATTTTGCTGTTTCCCTCTTATTTTTTTTCCCTACAAACTCTGTGTTGCAATTCACCAGGAAAAACCTCACACAATGTTAAGAGTACAGAACTAACCAAACTCACTGTATTTAGTAACTGTAAATGACAATTGTAAAGGTCATCATGGTGACATTATTGAAATATGACAGACATGGAAGCATTCTGACATTCCTAAGAAGGCAGGGAGCGAAACATGGCAATTAAATGTAATAACAAACATAACAGAGAAAAAAATTAAACTAAAATGTGTGAGGTGGATCCTGGAGTACAAAGAATTTTTTTAATTAAAGAATTTTGGTTTTGCCCCATAAGGTCAAAGGAAAAGTGTCTTTTAAAACAACTTTTCAGCACCTTCCTCTTGCCATCCTCCTCCTTTCCTACTGAATGTGTGCTGGCCTTCTTCCTTTCTCTGTCACCATGGCTTCTCTTTGGCCTTCCCTCTTCCTTCTGCTCTTCTCCAGTCCTCAGCATCTGAGGTCACAGGCGCTCAGGTGGCTTCTCCTCAGCGGAGTCAGAACCAGACAGGTGGTCTCAGCAGTGCTGCCTCCAGCAAGCAGCCTCTGCTCTGAGCCCTGCAGCCCTGAATGGGGCTCAGATGGCAGAGAAGGTGCTCCCAGGTGTCAGACACAAAAAATTGCACAGAGTGTCTGGCAGCCAAACACTAACTCAAATCTGCAGAGCATGTCCAAATGATTTACTCGGGCTTTTTTTCCCCACTCATTATGAACAAAATAAGGTATATGGAGAAAGAAACAGTATACAATTATATTCTGAGAAATGGAATATAGAAAAAAAAATTACCCTTGCCAGACAACTACCACTGAAGATTTCAATCAAATCAGTTAAAATCTGGCAAAAGTCAGAAGTGAGTAAATGCAGAGCCTGGCTGTTGAAAGAGTTAGGCCCTTTGACTGTGGGTAGTTCTGCCAGCTCTTTATTCATTATGAGCTGCAAGAAGGCTGGAGTAGCATTTTTATCAGATGTCCAGTCTATTAAACTGGAAAGCACCTAACAGGGAGCTAATCTAAAAGGATTTAAGAGATTTACTTACCTTGGCAAAGTCAAGGAGAAAATAATATGAAATTCATATTGGAAAAAGCAGACCACACAATTTAAAGAAAAATCATTTTGCTTAGCAGAGCTGACAAATGACAGCAGACAGGAATTTGTACAGGTACTTACAATGTGACATCTCCTTGATTTCAGGCACTTAGCAGAAGCTCTCTGGTTATAAGCCTGTTTGTCCTCATTCCAGACATACCCCATAAAAAACCCCAGAGATAACTAGATGGGTTTTTAGATTTCATGTGGGACGAATTTTTCTCTTGAAGTACCTTTTTTCTGTCTGCTGTCTCTACTAGTGCCTAGAGAAACAGTGCTTCATTTTAAGTGCCTAGGGTGAACTGGGCATGGTCATTAAAGAGATCACATTAAATTTTTAGCTGTCCAGGAGCACTGAGTAGAGGTATGTAGCTAAAGATACACAGAGAAGTCTCATCATGTTGTCTTCACTACACATGCCCTGTTTGACTGGTAGATACAGCAGATCCACTGGTCTATAAGACATCTGTCCTGTTGTGTGTGGTCACAGGACAGAAGAGAGGCTGATAAACTTTGCAGGAGACAACCCTCAGCTCCAGGGCCAATCAGTGGGGTCCCATTAAGTGCACCCCATAATCTAGTGCTAGGGCCACTTGTAAATCATGTAATCTGCTGTAGCACTTCTTCACTCACCAGAGAATAAATGAAGAACTGTCACTAGGCAAGAGCGAAAACCCTTTCCCTGTTCAGGGATGATACAGGTCAAAGCTCATTAGCACATCTGAAAAGCCCACCCACAGAGCCTCTTTGCTGACTAAGCAACTTCAATTAACAAAATATGATGTAAATTTACCACGAGACTATTGTGCCCAGATGAAGGGCAGCTTTGGCAGTGCTTTTAAAGTTCAAGTGTCTCTATATTATTCTGGGGTTTTTTGGGGGGTTTTTTTGTTTTTTTTTTTAACAAATGGAAATGAATAACTTTTCTGTTTTATACTTATGCCTCAAGGGGATTCCTTTCCAATTGAGTCTGCTCTCAGGTCCTTTTACTCTCAGCTTTGCCATGTTTATAGTTCTGCATAAATTCTATCTTTGTTTTTCTTACTAAATACATTTTTTAAATTCTTTTTCTTATGAGGAGTAGGTGTAATTAAGCTATAGCACTATTCTACCTTTTAAAACTCAAATGAAAAGTAAATGACCTCTCAGATTGTGGTTATCGTGGTCATTCACTTGACTTAGTTCTCTATTTGCTGCTTCACTGACCAGTGAAGCTGTTTTACTCCTCCTTCCAAAATAAAAAAGGTAGAACTTTCCCAGAAGTCTTCCTAAAATGATGAGCAGATATCATTAAAATAATACTGAAAAGGTTACAAGTTTTTTAATCGCAATGGTTATATTTCTTTTATGACCACTTGGGTATTGTTTTAAATTTTCTTAGTTTTGGAACCAATGCAAAGATTTACTTTTCCAAAATAAAATGTCAGCTACTTCCCTCTGCAGATTTGGAAAGCAGCTTGGATTAAGAGCTGCCATTTTATGCATTACATCAAGCTTTTAGTCTTTTCAACTTAATTTCACTCCTGATTGAAAATTTAAGTGAAAGTTCATCACAGACATTCATGTGTCACTTGTGAATGCTCAAAAAAACCTGCAAAAACCCATCCAAGCTTTAGTCAGAAAATAGCCTAAAAAAGGCCACATTAATTGCAATTATCTTTTAAAAAGAATTCTGAAATTGAGCTGAACAGATTGTTTCTTCCAATACAGCACAGATGTAGTTGGTGTTGTGCACCTAGTGGGGAGGAGAGATTCTTCCGTGCACCACAGAAATATCTATGCAAACAAAACCACCTTGTTTACAAAACCTCTCTCCTGGTCTCCCCTTACTTCACAGCTGAATGAGAAGCTGGAGAAAAGCCAGTTCCCCTTGAATGTAAATAAAAATGAGTGCTGGGCCAGGAAGGGCTCCTTTTATACCTGCTGGCCTTATGCAGAGACTATTTCATCCCATAAGGTGTGTAGCAGAATTTACTCGGGAGAATAAGGAAATTACTAAATCTGATACCCTTCAACATAAAAAAAATGAATGTTTCATAGATTTAATATTAAACCAAGGAAAGGGTCACTTTGATCACTGAGTTTGATCTCTTAACTTTAACTTCAAACATTACCAAAAAGCTCAGCAGTTTAGTCATAAAAGTAATGTTTCATCCATTAATAAAATAAAACAGTACTTTTCACTGTGATCTGTATTTCCATGAATTTCAAAAGGATTTACAACTGGGGCTTCTTTTGGATCTGTCTCTAGCTAAAAGAGGTCCCTTGAATGTGATATATTCCTGTCTCTAGTCTGTGGACAATGTTTCTAATAAACAGGAAAAAGGTTTCATTTTGCTAACTTCTTGAAAAATCACTCTGATAGTTATCTATAAACATCTTACAGTGTTTATAAGGTTAGCCCTCAGGATGCTTTCTGGGTACTCCAGGTTGAGGCTCTGGATTCTTTATGTCCTATTATTTATTTCTCTGTAAACTTTGGCTCTTCACACACCAAAATCAAAGTTGCATTTTATTTGACCTTTGTCTCCTCCACATCCCTACTTCTCTGCTTGGAAAATGTTTTCCTCACTTGACAGGCCAAGTACAATTCATTTAACTTCAATAGGGACCAGACTGCAGATGTCTGCTGAGGCAAAAAACCCCGTATTTAACAGAGCACAGCTGGAACCCAGATAGCTGAGATCAGTCACCCAGAAAATTGCTCCACTTGATCAATGATCCTACACTCTGACATCCTCTGTTGTTTGCATCCCTGAAGGTAATGCAATAACATTCTTTGGGCACTTCAGGATTTGAGCCCACATTTATTTGGTTTTAAACCAAGTTCCTTGGCAAATGTGCACTAAACACTAGCTTGATGTCTCTTTCAAACTTTTCCTGCGTTAATATTCCTTTTATTTTGGGATCAATTTCACCTCATTTTCAAATCCATTGAATATATGGCTAGACCTAGGTAATGTAACCACAGTCCTAAACACGAAAGAAAATTCATTCTTCATGGTGTGTTCAACTCTAACAGATGCAATCACCATATACTCTTTATCCTGATTAGTGCATATATTCTTTCTGCATACCTTTTAGATGATTTGGTCAGTCACTACTCTCCTGGGCAGATAGAGTAAGCTGTCCATATAGAGGAAGCTTGTTTACTAGAATTTATAGAGCTACTAGAATTTTACTCTGCATGCCTACATTTATAAAGTCTTCCTGTAAAAAGAAGTCTGATACATGCAAGCCTAACTTGCATGTCATAAAATCCAGTTACCAATTCTACCCATCAGTCCTGCAGTCCTGTAGACTGCAGTGCCATGCCCTGCAAAGCAAAGCTGCATGAGGAGGTCCCAGCTGTGCAGCTCTGGATTTAGCACCCACGCCCAACAAAAGCACATTTCCAATATCAGTTATGTGTTATAATGTCAGAAATTCCCAGTCTTCATTGTATCAGAAGTGGGCTGTTGTACAAAAGCTGAACATCATAGAGGTGTAAAGTTAAAAAAAAAAAGCTTGAATTGATCTCCCAGTGAGACTGGGAACGGCTCAAACCGTTAACCTTCAAACAGGGCATAAATACAGCATTGAGACCCAAATCAAACCAGCATGAAACCTGGATGCTAGAACTGTGCACATGGAAGTGCAGAGGCATAATGAAACAAGGGCAAATATGTTCACAGGTATTGGAAATCTACTCCGAAGTTCAGTGTGCACACATCCAAACTTTGGTGCTGAAATCCCATCTTATTTTCAGTCTACATTTATTTATACCAAATTTCCAGAACTGCCTAACCCTGCAGATATTATCTCAATTTGTATGAAAAGTTACCTCTCTACTAGAGTTCTGTATTCTCCAAATCATGGCCACGCCTGGAGGCCCAGGTACAACATCCCATATTTACACTACATTTTCCTGCTCTACAAACCAGGGTGCCCACACTCCAGGTGCTTAGTAACAACTGTTAAGTGTCTGTCCATAGGAGTGGCCAAAAATGAACAGAGGATCCTACCCTTCCTGTGGCTTTGTGCAATTTCAGATTGCATGCAAAACTCCTAGAGCTACCAAATTATACCACAGAGGAAAATGCCATCTGCTTCCTCTGCAGGTCTCCACTGGCAAATCTATCTGTTCATTCATTGAATATTGTACTGTAAATGGATTAGCTCACCCTGAGCTGGGTACTTATAATTTCAGTGAAGCAGATACTAAGTTAACTAAATCAGAGGATTGAATGATTGAGCTCTACTACAGTTTAACCTGGCTAATTTTTTCAGAAGTTAATAGGATAAATATATCAATATGAATCCTCTTTGTTCAGGTCTCTTTGACACTTCAAGAGGATAATTTGCAGTTGCACAGTGAGTCTGTAGTAGAACTTGGAACAATAATTTGGTATCCTACCAACAAGTCTACAGTCAAAAGCTAATAGCTCATGCTGTTTCTTGGTACTACTATATTGTTTTATTTGTCTTCTCTGCAACAGGGCTATAAAAAATACTGAACACTGAGTCTTTTGCTGAGGAAAGGATTTATTTTTAAGACATTTTTCTGGGAAGTTTCAGTTATTGGATGGCTGCACTTGATAATAGTGGTCCAGGAATTTGGGAGAAACATTTTCAATAATTAAACATTATATTTAAATTACAGGAATGTATTTAGTAGGAAGTTGAATGTTTGATTTAATAAATGATTTTAAATGAAGGTATAACATTCTTCAGATGCTTGTTCCATGTTACAGGGAGATTAGTTGGGTATTAGCTCTGTTTGATTTGTACAATTAAGAAGTTTTTTTTTGTTCTGAAGAGGAAATGTTTGACTATGCAATAAGAAGTATGTGACATTATCTAGTTTCAATGGCTATGAAACTTTAAATGTTGAAGCAATAAGGTGTTGTTCAGTAATTGTATTTTCACTGCTAATGACTGCTGAGAATAAAACTATAGCTTTCAATTGTTAAATTAGATTGAATGCATAATTTCTCTAATCTGTGATAGTGAAACTACATTAAAGAAGTGAAAATTTGGTAGTTTGATGTATACAGTTATTTATAAAATAGTGAGCACTATCTGATGATTTTTTTTTATTTGTACTATAAAACCTGCTAGAACTATATTTGTTATCATGGTGGTTTGTACAGTATAATTAAAAAGCTTAATAATTAGACAACATGAGAGAAAAGAAATACATCCATAACTGTAAAAACTATACATTCTAAAAGATACATATATCTCTCTTCAAGCAACATAATTTTTATGGAAATGACTTCTTGGACTTCAACAACAAGCCAACACATGGTTACTGCCTTTTAAAGACATAATTTAGAAAAGGGCAATTTAGCCAACTTAGTTGGTGATATTCACAAAGAAAAGCATAGTTTGTAAGAGTTAATTTTGGATGTTAGAGTTAGCTCTTGTCTCCTTCTCTCCACATTCAATTCCCTGCTTGGAACGTATGAATTAAAAAGCATGGAAGTTCAGAGCAGGGACTTTTATATTCAAAATGGACTATTCATACAGTAACAGCTTTTAAAATAAAACTCTCTAATAAAAGCATTGCATCTTTGGAAAATTGGAATGTTGTTCTCAGGCTTGCAGTTTACAAGATATATCTCACATATATTAGCTGTTTGTACAAACAGAATTTGGAAGAAAGAATAAAACCATGAAATCACTGCTGGTAAGTACTTTTTTTTCAGACTAACACACTCTTTCAGTGCCAGGCCATGAAGATAAACCTGGTTTCTGATACTGTTTTTATTACAGGATTGTATTACAGATCAAAATTAACAAATCCATTACTGTTCACAGTTTATCGGGATGCCCCAGAGCTACTTCAGCAATGAAGAAAGCAAAACTGTCTGGAGAACAAATGCTAACAATAAAGCAGCGGGCCAGTAATGGTAAATTTTTAATCATTTCCTTTTTAAATATTACTTAATTGTTATTCTCAATTGGCTTTTTTCTGAGAAGTGTAAAGCTTCTTTGCATATATCGTGAATTCACTGTCAGTAGTAGCTGGCTTTTATGCTGTAGAAATCTGAGCCAGCAGTGGAGTGGTCAAAATGGCCTGAGTTATTTCTACATAAATCTAAAACACTAAAATATTTCAGAGCAGAATATACCATTTTACTTTCCTGGTTCACATCTCATTCATCAAAATGGGTAGTTGGTCTTACATTATTTCAGGATTCAGAAGAGAAAAATATTAACAGTGTCAAGTCCTTATGAGCTCTTTTGAATTCATTTGGAGCTGTGGCTCTGTAACCTTTGGCAAACATAGATGGCCTTCTGCCAGTTCATGTCCAATAATCTGTAGTCCCTCCTGTGAACCTTGAGTTGCAGGGAAGATGATGAAAGTGCCTTGGATGAAAGTCAGGATAGTACCTTATAACTGAAGTGCAGTTAAAGCAAAATGTAGGTGCTTCTGTTCAAAGAACTAATGCACAAAAGTCTATACTGGGTGTTTTAATGGAAAAATGTATGTAGTTTCCTAGCCTGTGAATGTGCATGCCTAAAAATACTGCCTTCCTAACTTTTGGTGTTGACTCTGCTTGAGAGACATGAAACATTTCTAGAAAATGCTTTGTCAGCACACTGCCATTGAAACCCATATTTCCAGCACAGCTGGAGAAAGTCTCAATTGTCTTTGTTCAATAGCTAGGTACAGGGAGTGGAAGATATAGATGTAATTTCCTCTACTAACTGGTTAGTACTGAAAATTGCATCTACCATACCCAGGAAGAAAGCCTTAAGGATTGGTAAATGGACATTTTGGGTACTTAGGGAAGCAGACAGTATCCTTGAGGGAAGAGGTATGTGAGATTTGCACTCGAGTAGGAAAAAGACAGTGGGAACAGCTGTTCCTCTGGCTCAGGGAGACTTGAGAGAAAACAGATCTACCTCTCCTTGGGGCTGTTTTATGCTTTGTTGTAGTAATTAAAAGGATATGTAAATAAATAAAGGATATGTAAAGTAAATAAAAACTTTACAGTGTATTCCTGTATAAATCCTTAAAGATGCAGGTACATTTAAGTTTTTGTTCTTTATATGTTTATGCCATACCACTCAGAAATCACCTCAATTTTGCACATTATTCTATATATCATTATTTATTAACACCCTTCTGAACCATGAAACTATTACTAGCAGTAGCAGAATCACAATATATTCCAGAGCATCAATATTATTTCATTGTGATGGTAAAAAAATATCTTTTGAATTAGTTATCAAGTATTTTGACCGGGCTGTAATATGAAGAGATTAGCATGTTTCGTTTCCTCCAGAAGATCCATAAGTGGATGGGGTCTTTCAAATAAGTTACATATGGCAGTGGAGCAGAATTTGTTGCTGCAGGTGCATTTCTTATAATAAAAGTTCAATCAGTACATATAAAGAAAAAGGTGTGTCTTGCTGATTTAGGCTTTTTCAGCACTTTCACTGGAAAATTACTGCAATCTGTAAAAGTAGTAGAAAATACTTTGGTTTAAGTTCAAAAGAAGAATTTGAAGAATGCTTCCCTTTTTTGTTTTTAGTTTAAGACTATTATGTGAATAAATTTATTTTCAAATATGGAAATAATCCACTGAACTCTGATTTAAAGCTTAATTATCTTAACATCCTTTTTATTTTTATATCACACAGGTATAGAAAATGATGAAGAAATTAAACAGTTAGATGAAGAAATCAAAGAACTAAATGAATCCAACTCCCAGATGGAAGCTGATATGATTAAACTCAGAACTCAGGTAACAGTTTTATGAAGCCCTAAATTCAGCTGCTTTTTCTACATGACTGATTTAAAGAAATATAGGGAATATATAGTTCCCTTTTTATGTTTCTTACATATTAAGATTTCTATCTATTATCTCCCATTTATAAAATCATAAAATAATATCCATTATGTAACCTCCACATCAGTTACCAGCATTTCAAAAAAAGGCTAGCCAAATTTATTCTTTAAAACAAAGGCAAAAGCATGGACTCTTGTTGTCAGCTTTGTATTTCCCCTTGATAAGGCTATGCCTTTCTAATAGCAGGTAAAATATTGGGTGACTTCATGGTTATTAACTTGTTACAAGGTGAGGTACTCCAGATGAACAGCACGGCTTTTGCTTTTGCCAGGTCTGTGTTACAGAGAGGGAAATGAACACCTGTTACACGTCACTTCATATTGTAGTCACACTAACTACAGCTCTTGGCAGCAAAAGTGGTTGCACAGATCCAGCTTAATTCCTTTTAGGATTCACATCATAAATCTGTTTAAAAAAAAAACCACAAAAAACCAAGAAAACAAAGCAAAAAAAAACCCCAAACAAAAAAAGCCCACAAACAAACAAAAAACCAAAACCAGAAGAACTAACATTACACTATTATTTAAATACTCATCTTTCACCAGTCCTAAAACAGGATATAGAAGGCTAAGGAAGGAAATTTATTGAATTTTTTACATCACATTTTCCAGTGTTCTTCTGGTGCTTCTGGTACTTTTTTCTTCACATAATTTGAACTCAGAGGCCAAGAGTAAAATTTACCACAGTTCTCACCTTTTAGCAGCATTTAGTTCCGGAGCCATACTAATCTGATTGATCTTGATGGAAACCATTCCTTGTTCTTCTTTGTCTGCTACTTGGGGAAAAGAGTGCCATATGCCATTCCTTCTCCTTTCCTTGTGTACTCCTAAAGAGAAGTCAGGATCTGTTTGGTTTTCCTCTGACTTGTAAACCTCGGCCAAATTGATATTGAAGCCTCACTTCTTATGCTTGTATTCAGGGTTCTGTTGTCATTATTAAGCTTTTAGGGGATTTGACATCTCTTTTACACTGTTTTTTTATATGATCAAGTATGACTCTAGTGTAACAAGGGCAAAAGCTGTGAAGAAGAAAGAAGAAGAATTAATGGCAGGAAAATTAGATATGTATTTATGCTGGAGGAATTTGGTCCTAACTTTTGAATTGGACACCTTCCAATCTGCCTGTTTTTTAATTTTACTTGGTAAAATATTGAGGGTGCTGTTGACATGCAGACTGATTTAGCTAAGATTTAAAAAAATGTGGAACACTTTTGCTTTTATGTGTACACTAGGTAAATGCTCCAGTTGTCACTGACTCTCTGCAGTTCTAATTTTATTTCTAACCACATGAACTAAAAAAGAAAACAAAAAACCAAAAACCAAAGCCTATCACAGGCAAGGAACACAATGGGAAAATAGTGGAAGTTCTGTGAACATCAGACGTAGCAATACTCTTGTTTGACACAGATTTACAGATCCCATATGATTGCAAGTACCAGAGAAAGCTTTTTATAAAAAAGATACTTCCCTTCCATGTAAAATCTTCTATATTTAATTAGGTGAGAAGTCATGCTGCAGCCTTTTTCTTAGTTGGAGCATTCATAGGACTCTCCTTTACTCATCTGCTCTTCTTCATAAGACTTGGAAGAAAGTATCTTTAATCTAAGATCTTTTAATAATTTTGCCCAAATTTAACATACAGATTCAAAATATGAGAGGGGCAGAAACACATCAAGTTGAGAGGGCAAACGAAAAATCATGCAAGAAACGAGATCCTGGGTTTAGAATATTTACAAGTCAACATTCTTTAGTTTTAGGGTAAAATCTGGGAGGGAAAGTTTAGCCATTAAGCAAGTGAATGCAATAGTTAAGCATGCCAGTTGTCTTAAGATACTTACTAAATGGAATTGCAAGATATGCTGATCAGCTGCCACTGTATTTGCAGATAGTCATCATCTCCCATGGCAAAAGAAAATTTACTTAAGTAGCAGTGCTACACCAGCTAGAAAATCTACAAAATGTGAGCTGCAACTTAAGTTCATGTGAGTCAGGAGTAGAATATTTCATATGTAACAGGGCCTTCATTGACATCAGATTCTTCACATTAGTCTGTCATAAAGAAAAAAAAAACAGGGTTAAGGGCAAATATTGGAGCATGACTCTAACAAGAACCTACAAAAGATGTTTTGTATTTGCATACAGCATTAGTTTCCCGTATAAACAAGCTGAAAGTAAAACATAAGAAGACAAGTTTCTAGTTTCAAAGATGAAGAAAATAATCTGCCTACTATAATACATCATGGAAATACCTCAGTATTAATTTATTAACGAAACCATGCTCTGGCAACACTGACAGCTTGGATTAAATGCTATATAAAAACCTGTAGTACAAGTTAGAGATACTTGAAGATTGTTTCATGTAGCCATATCACTTGTAAAAGTTATTTCTGCCAACCAATGAGCTGTATTTCCATAAGAAGAATGAAACTTTATGTCCAGAATAAAACTTAAGACATCTAAAGACCTGATTATGCCACCAATTTCCTAAAACATACTCACCCATGATCAGCTTAATACTCACTTAAGAAACTTTTCCCCTTCTTGCTTCTGCCACACAACCCCCCCAGTCTTCACACTGGCATTTAAATTGTATCAATTCTTTTCACAGTTCACTGTCTGTGCCAATGAAGAAATAGATACAGCTCATTTTGAGAATTAAAAACCTTTGCCATTTTTTCCACTTCCCTGACATCTTTTTTTGCCTTCTTGTCAGCGCACATTTTAACATACACACACACAAAAGCACACTGTACACTTTGTAATAGATGTTAACAGTTGTCAACCAATGTGGACAGTAAGGACAGGTCTACAGAGGAAGGTGTAGACAGGTCTGCTTGTGCTCTCACTGAGCTGGACATAAGCCAGTGCTCATATGAAATCCTTGCAGCTTCTTTAGCACAGAGCTCTGCAGAAGCTTGGGTAAGTTGCCTCTCAGTAATGTTTTTTGGCTCAAGGATGGTCAGAGCTAACTTATTTCTTGTCACCTGAGAACACAGGCAGAGGATACTCCCAGTTGTCTTCACCTGTATATTTAGTCATGCCCCAGAGACCAACTCTTCTTTCTATACATAAATTTTCTTCAGTTCCCTCATATCTGCAAGTCACTCTACCATTAGAATATTTTCTAAACTTTGCAATAACTTGCAATTCTTCATCTTTTAAAAGCAACCCTGTGAATTTTTATAGAATCAAATTATATTTACAAAGCACTAGACACCGGCAACAAGGAGCTGGGCATGTCAAACTTGTCTCTATATCTATTTACCTGTCAATTTACCTATCTATCAGAAAATATAAGAAATGCATGGCTTGCAGCAGACTGTCCCTACAGCAAGATCCTAGGAGCAGGAATATTTAATGACATGGGTAACTTGCAGAATTAAGGTCCTTCTTAAAGCTGCTCAACTCAAGAAGAAAAGCTCTGAAGAAGTAGAATCAAATCCAAGTTCACTCATTATTTCCAATATCACAAAGATAATCTGCTGAAGTCACATACAACATGAATCACAGTAGAAGTAAGAAAACCTTAACAATTGTAGGAACTGCAGACACAAGCAAAATCTTTTCAAATGTGAATGAACAGACATTTTCTCCTTTCCCTGGTGTTTCTGTAATCTCTCTCTTCAAAAAGTGAATGCTTTATAGAAGCTTGCCTTAGATTACATTGTACATCAATTTGTCCATTTTAGATTACCACAATGGAGAGCAACCTGAAGACGATAGAAGAGGAGAACAAAGTAATCGAACAGCAAAATGAGTCTCTTCTTCATGAATTGGCCAATTTAAGCCAGTCTTTAATTCATAGTCTAGCTAATATCCAGCTGCCACATATGGTAAGTGATTGAGAGCACAAGTTAAGGAATTTGGCGATCTTCAGTTCACTTCATACAATAGATGTCTTTTTTATGTTTATGTTTCATCAACCAGTTGGATATTTGTGGTAACAACACTGAAACCATAACGATACATTTAACTGCTAACAAAGACATGGAGGGCCTGTTCCAGTGTATCCTGTAACATTAAGTAAGAACTAAATAGGCAATTTAAGTA
>NC_044246.1:94581590-94666590 GCF_003957555.1 Calypte anna | reverse complement strand
TTGTTTGCAGAAGAGCAGACTGAGAGGAGACCTTATTGCTCTCTACAATTACCCGAAAGAAGGTTGTAGGGAGGTGAGTGTCGGCCTCTACTCTCAAGTAAATAATGACAAGACTAATGGAAATAGCCTGAAGTTGCGTCAGGGGAGGTTTAGACTAGATATGAGAAAGAATTTCTTTACTGAGAGTAGTCAGGCACAGGAATGGGCTGCCCAGAGAGGTGGTAGAGTCACCATCCCTGGAAGTATTTAAAAACTGTGTGGTTGAGGCACTTGAGGACATGCTTTAGTGGGCATGGTGATTTATATATTTATATGATATGGAGAGATGACCTTAAAGGGTTTTTTCAACCACAAGAAGTCTGTGATTCTGTGATGATGGAGCAAGTCATGAGGTGTGATTAGGTCTGCCATATACCCAGGCTTTTGCAGACAAGTTTCCAGTTTCCAGAGAGAAAAGGAGGTATACGATTATTTCTTCACACTTGTCACAAAGCCTTGTCAGAGTTCCTACCCTTCCTTCTCTTCCTCCTTCCCACAGGGGCTTATGTCAGATGACAAATCCCTTTCGGGTTGCACTCCACCAGGATGGGACAGGGTGACTGAGCTCACACTCCCCACCTCTGCAGAGCAAGTGCTGTTTCTCCATCACACCTGGATGTTTCAGAGCCATCACAGCAGTGCTTCAGAGCTTCTGGATAGAAATCTAGGATCCCTACAGGCTCCAAAACTCCAGTTTAGTTGTCAGCAATGAGGGACCATCAGTGTCTCACAGAATTGAGTGCTTTGCCTGTATTTTTATTTCTGTCTGCATATGTCACTATGCATATTAATTCCTTCTGCTTTATCTACAAGACACAGAGAAATATCTTTCAGGTTGATTAATGGCAGTATGGGAATAGTGAGTAGGAACTGGAATTTCTCTAAATCCGTGTTAATAGACTTTTTGTATAGTTGCTATGCCTTCACATATTGCAGTTGTGTTCTCAAATCAAGAGGGCTCTTAAGAAGGCACGGGAGAGGCTCATTTTACAGCCTGAGGCACCCAGGGGATCTCATGTCTCTCCTAATAAGATTCTGAAGTTTACATCTCCTCACTAGTGTTCTAAGTTATTAATTATTTTAAAACTTCAGTAATTTCTAAATAAAAGTTTAAACTGTTTTCTGACATTAAACTGTTTCCCATGTGCTCAGTGTCACTGGGAAAAAAACCCCACTCAACATTTTTTTTTTAAATTTTTTTTAATTTTTTTTTTTAATTTTTTTTTTTTTCGGAATGATGTCTATCTTTCATTAAATATGGTAAAAAATGTGTATGTAGTAGGTCTTTTATTCTGCCTTTATATCACACCCATATTGACTATTATGCTGACCTCACTTTTGGGAGAATCACTTGGTTAGTTCTAAATATAGCATTGCATCTGCCCTTAAATGGAAGTGAAGGGGTGGTAGCCTTTAGAGAGAGGAATTATTTTTGTTTTCCTCAGCCAGAGTTCACTAAGCTGGGAAAGCCTGGTCTTCCTCTCTACTTCACAATTTTTCTGTATCCCTCGGTAAGTCCATTTTTCATCAAGGCTTTTCTTGTTCAGAACAAATGCAAGTAAGTGTGGGAGGGTGTTGGGTGCTTTTCTGTGAGAAAATAAATTAACTTCCTTGGGGAAATCAAGAAATAAGCAGGACACAAGTTGATTGATTAAAAAATAACAAATAACAACCCAGCAAAAAAATAAGGTAGCATTGATTTATTCTGTGCATAGTCTTATTCTGTGCATTCATCTTAGTTCTATTGTGTGTTACATTTCCTCTGTTGCTTTCTGCACATAAAGAACTACATTATGCCAATCCACAGTTGTATTGGTATAAGTGCTTTTCCAATTGTACATACGTTGGCAATGCCACTTTCTTTTGCACTTATACTGTATAAAGAGACAAAACAATTTATCTGAAGTATTTGCATAAATAATTAAGCATAAACTCCTTTAGTAACTGACAAAACTAGATGGCATGCTGTAGAGCAGGATAGAGCTAGGACAAAAAAAATATCTACTTCTGTTTTTCATCTACCATACTTGAAAGTACATTTCCTCAGAAGATGTATTTCTGGCTTTTGTATTGCTCTAAGCTATGTGGTGTTTTCTGTGCCACATGAAAATTCCAGCTAAATAGCATTGATAGAGTCTTGGGAAATCACGCTCATGCTCTTGAAACTATGCCTGTATGTGGGTAATACCTTAATACCTGTGAGCCAATGAAAATGTGTTAATGAAGGGTAATGAATGTTGGGATGATGGGAAGTGACTGACTTTCAGAATGTCTCACATTCCTTGCTGTCCAGCTGAAGGGATGTAATACACTCACCAAGTGAAGGGAAATCTTAACACATTATTGTAACATGTTCTGACTGTCCATTTCCAGCATTAGGATGTCAAGGTTTCAAGTCAATGTGGCCAAAGATCATGAATTCATAAGAAAGTGTCCACAGAAGTACTCTCTCTGGACTTTGCACAGTTCAACTTATAGTATGAATGTGACAAGAGAAGTCAAACTGGAAGCTTTCATTCCTTCCATCATAACAGTCAAAGAAAAGACCAAATCACATTTTTTAGACTCAACGCAGGAACTGGTGGTCTCCTTTGCAACAATGACCTCAGATGAGGGAAGGGTACCCCTGGCTTTGCCTCATACCTGTTTGCTTCAGAGCGTAGCTGGTGGTCAACTCCATGGTCCATGACTGTGACCATGACATACTCCATATTGCATCCTCACTATTTGTTATGCCTAGAGTGTCAAGGAAACCATTTAGGGACTATTACAAAGTCAAGGTGTGCATTAGCCAAATGATTGCATTAAAAGGCGTAATCTACCCGTGTATCTTCATACACAGAATAGTCTGATGTAGTGAAATGTTAGAAGTCTACTATTTCAAAAAATATGAAATTTTAGTAAAGCACAGATCTTTCTGGGATAGTCAGGACCTTCACCTACTGGAAAGTGTTGCTTTGCTGGACATTCAGATGAGCAGAAGTTTATGAAAGAACTCAATTTTTATGTATAATGAGAATCATACATGTTCTTGTGGGAATGATTTGAACCAGACTGAACCTGCTGCCCACATAATTTATTTTTGAAACTGGTTTGTGAAACTAGGATAATGCTATTTCCATACAAAAGACCAGCTATGATTGTGGCTAAAGATGTCAGGAAAGGAAACTCAAAACTTGCAGAGTATTATCTGGAATTCCATGTAGGGAATGGGAATTCCATATACTTTTAAATTTCAGAAGCATTTTTATTCTGTTGTCAAAAAAGTTAAAACTGAATACTTTTTATTCAAAAGGAAAAAACTCTTCAGTGGAAAAGACAGAAGCATCTGAGAATGACAATCAACTGTATGGGTTTTTTTACACAGAACATAATTATCTGTGTAGGATCTAAATACCCACATGCACACAGAAGTAAATGACTGAAGAGACATGATAGCATTTTCAAATCTTATTACCAAGATGGGGAAGATATTACCAGAACCTCTGCATCCCATTCTGGTTTAGAGTGCAATGTCTATGAACTCCATTGTGATTCATGTTGATTTTACAAGATTTGTAGGAAAACAAGTTTCCTGGGGGAAAGAATTCTTATTCTTTTTCCTACTGCAGTTTCCATAGGATTGACATAATAATGTGGAAAAGAAAGTTTTTTTAGGTAATATGGTAACTTTTTAAACTGGTCAGTTTAAAGCAATTGATCACAGAATTATCAGAGTTGGAAGGGACCTCTATAGATCATCTTAGTTCAACTCTCCCACTAAAGCAGGCACAGGACTGCATCCAGGTGGGTTTTGAATATCTCCAGAGAAGGGGACTCCACAACCTCCCTGGGCAACCTGTTCCAGTGCCTTGTCAATCTCATAGCAAAAAAGTTTTTTCTTATGTTTAAATGGAATTTCCTATGTTCCAATTTGTTCCCATATGACTAGAAGGTGGTTGGGATGTTTCCTCCATCCTCTCTCCTCCACTTATCTTCCATTTTGGTATATAGGTGCTATGGAATAAAATACATTATGTTATCAGGTAAATACCATTGGCTTTTGTTTACTATGGAAATATAAATTGGCAAAGCTGGATTTCTCAACAGCACTTAACATTGAACAGTGTGGAGAACAGCAACAATGTCTACGTCATGGGAGAAAAAAAGGACAAACTGTCAAGCCAATACAAATGATATTTAAGAACTATGAGATACAGAGGAGATCTAGAATAAGGATACACATGTAGGAGCAGTATGTACTGATCTTTCAGCCAGAATGAGGAGGATAGGCTATGTGAGGGCAGGCAAGAACCTGTCAATCGTTTTTGGCACTTCTGCAGAAGGCCAAGGGCAGAGATGAGCGAAGAAAGTGTATGTTGCATGGTACAGCATTGACAGGTCAGCCAAGAAAGTACATGCTGTATAGTGCACTGCTCATGACAGGAGGCTCCTGAGTCCAGGAATGCAAGCTGCCTATCTTTGGTGACAACAGCTATGTTCTCTTTCCCATGGTATTTGTCAAGCCCATCCATCAGTTTATTTGGTTGTGTGCCTGCTCTCCGAGGCTATGCAAATGATGATGCTAGAATTTACTGCCTGTCCTTTAAATCTTAAATTAACTCACTTATCAAACTAACAATGTCTATATCAGACTCTTTGCTTCCCTGCTCAAGAATGTGGCCACTTGTCATGTGGTCCTAGATTATTGCTTTCTATTCAGATCAGTATTACTACAGCATGAAACCATGCATAGGACATCTGTCTTTTACTCAAGACCAAGTATAAATTGTTACATACATGCTACTAAGAAAGTAAAAATGTGTATTTGCATAAACTGTTTTGAACAGTCTAATTAATTTGTGGTTTATATCATTAGTATTATTATTAATAATAATTACATTAATAACAATATCATTAATAATAATTATATATAGAATTAATAGTATTAATTAATAATGTTAATAAAACCATTATTATAATTGAGGATATTTTGGCTTACTTGATGCTTTTGTTTGAATTTAATCACGTTCTGAGTGGTTCACACAGAATACAGTGCAGTTTACGTCCTCTTGATGTCCCCAGCATTTACAATCATTGACATAAACAGGAGTAATAATAACAATAATAATAATAAAGACTAGAGAAAACATAGGAGTACAATTGTGCTCTATTTCACTAAAGAAGTAAAGGTCTGATGAGAGACTAAGTGTTTTAGGTCCTATACTTCTAGGTCTTTTTTTTTCTTTTTTAATCCAGGGAAGTTAATATTTGCATGGGTGAAGTTCAAAGGTTGTTTCCGATTCACAGGACATGTATTTCAGCAACTTCACTGTACCTCTTGCAGTCACATAGGAGTAGAACTTGGTAAATAACACTTGAGATTTGCTTCTGAATTTGTTACAGTTATCAGAAAATTATTTTTATGTTTCTCTTGGCCTATTTATAATTTTTTTGTTGAATTTTCAGTTTCCCATTGGAAAAGTTTTTTTTTTCCCCCAATGCCTTTGCCAGACCACTGTCCACATCTTGCTGTAGGGACAGTTCCACCAATTGACATGCCAGAATAATTAGGTTTCCAGCCATTGCAAGTCATAAAATCTTGAGTCACCTAAAGCTGTAGCTCAGTGAAGCTAAGCTGCCATCTGCACATCATGTTACCTAACTCAGTAGTACATTGACTAAACATTAGTTTATATTTTGAACATCTCACATATATGTGTATCAGTGGAAACCTGGGAAAATAGTCAATACATGGTTCCTAGGAAAACAATAGAAAATTCTCTTATTGTGAACTCAAGATATCCTGCATGCTCTGTAGACTCTGCTGAAGCTGATTTTACAGTGGGGCTCTGATTTTGCTCTTCAGATACTTGCCTTTGCAACACTATTGAGTATTAGATACATGCTCTGCATGCATAATTGTAATTAACCGATGATTATTATTAGATTAGGAATTGTTGCCAGGCTGCTCCCCACTGTGTTAACAGAAGGCAAAATTAGTCTGGCTGCTAACAAGCTCAGTTAATTACTTGTATGAAGACTGGGAGTGGATGGCCAAGTTTTTTCTATTCTTAGGGCGTTTGGGTAAATGTGAAAACTCTCTGAACCCAATTTTTCTGAAAGCCTCAGTGCTGATTAATAGCGAAGGATATGCTAATTAAAATGTAAGTTTTACATTTAGTGGCAAATGCTGAACTGGAAGTAGCAAAGATATTTTCTCCTCTCTCAAAAATGAAAATAACCCAGACTGTGAGTCATCCAGACACATGGGCATTACTCTTCAACCCTTATGCATCAGATATCAGTGAGAGTTATATACATAGCAACATATAAAATGCACGTTGATAAATTCACAGAATTGTTCAAGTAGGCCACATGTAAACATGAGTAGCACTTAACAGCTGAGTAAGCCTAATTGGTGGATTTGCCCTTTACACATTCATTTACAGGAAAAGGCTAATTAAAAATAGAAAATAGGGAACATTATACCAGTATGTCCAGTTAAAATACAAACTAAAGAGTGAAGTCAAATGTCATGTACAAAATAGTCACACAGATAACAGGAAGAAAACCAGTATTTGATATCTGCAGGTATAGCAAAATGTCACGTACAGATACCAAAAGTAGGAGAAGCCAAGGCAGCACGTGGGTCTGTATAACTGTGTTCGTGTACCTAAGGCAATATGTTGCATGGTGACTTGGTAGGCCCATATCAGCTCCAACTAAGCTGGTGCCTCTGCAATGTCTTGCACCATTGCTGTAGTAACTTGGGTCATGTTGATGTTCTTCTTTCTCTAGAAATGTGGTAATATATTTCCTTAATGTTCCACAGTAATGTTGTAAACTTGCTTTGGTTTTGTATTGCAGTGTCTTGTAGTTTGCCTAAAACTCTCATTCCTGAATATGTGACTTGTCATTCTTAATATCTCTTGAAAAACAGTTAGTAAGGTACCATAGGTTATGCAGAAGATGCAGCTATCAGGTGATAAATTGCAAAAACTCATCTCTTTAGCTCTCATGACTTTTATAAGATGTATTTGCTATTAAGTATACTTACTGTATTCTCCTGCAGAGACCTTTTTCTTGAAAAAGTAAAGCTAGTTGGTGTGAGAACATCATAACTTAATCTGATCATCTGATTAAGCTTCTGAATACTTGCAACTGTCAATCAGACACAGCTGGGAATTATTATAGTGCTTTATAAAAAATAGCATTTCCTTTTGTTAGTCAGGACACCAGAGGATCAGACCCAGCCAACATAGGTTTATGAAAGGCAGGACCTGCTTGACCAACCTGGTCTCCTTCTGTGACCAGATGATCTGGCTAGTGGATGAGAGAAAGGCTGTGGATGTTGTCTACCTGGCCTTTACTAAAGTCTTTAACACAGTTTCCCTAGAGAAGCTGGAGGCTCATGGCATAGACAGGTATACTCTTTGCTGGGTAAGAAACAGGCTGGAGGTCTGGGCCCAGAGGTTTGTGAGTGGAGTTAAGTCCAAGTGGTGGCTGGTCACAATAGGTGTTCCTAGAGCTCAGTGTTGGGGCCACTCCTGTTCAAAACCTTTATCAATGATCTGGGTAAGGGAAAAAAGAGTTCCCTCAGTAAGTTTGTTGATGACACCAAATTGGGTAGGAGTGTTGATCTGCTTGAGGGTGGGAAGGCTCTGCAGAGGGATCTGGATAGGCTGAAGTTATGGGCCAATGCCAACTGTATGAGATTTAACAAGGCCAAGTGCCTGGTCATGCACTTGGGTCACAACAGCCCCAGGCAATGCTACAGGCTTGGGGAAGAGTGGCTGGAAAGCTGCCCAAAGGAAAAAGACCTGGAGGTGCGAGTTGACAGGAGGCTGAATATGAGCCAGCAGTGTGCCCAGGTGGCCAAGAAGGCCAACAGCATCCTGGCCTGTATCAGGAAAAGTGTGGGCAGCAGGAGAAGGGAAGTGATGGTGCCCTTGTACTTGGCATTGGTGAGACTGCACCTCGAGTACTGTGTTCAGTCTGGGCTGCTCTCTACAAGACAGACACTGAAGTGCTGGACCAAGTCCAGAGAAAGGCAACAAAGCTGGTGAAGGATCTGGAGCATAAGTGCTATAAGGACCACCTGAAGGAATTGGGAATGTTTATTCTGGAGAACAAGAGGCTGATGGGGGGCCATATGGCTCTCCACAACTACCTGAAAGGAGGTTGTAGTGAGGTAAGTGTTGGTGTCTTCCCCTAAAGTAGCCAGCAATAGGATGAGAGGAAGTGGCCTCAGGTTGTGCCAGGGGAGGTTTAGATTGGATATTAGGAAAAATTTCTTTACTGAAAAAGTGGTCAAGAATTTGAACAGGCTTCCCAGGGAAGTGGTGGAGGTGTTAAAAAAATATGTAGATGTGGGACTCTGAGAGATGGTTTAATTAGCATGGTGGTGTTTGGCTGATGGTTGGACTTGATGATCTTTGCTGTCTTTTCAGTCTTAATGATTCTATGATTCTCAATTCTATATGCTGGAAGTGTAGTATTTACAGATATTTTACCATGTTTAAAAGTTCAGTTTCTTACCCTATAAAACATGGGCATTTTAAAATTAATTTGGACTTATTTTTATATAATTCAGGCAAAAATGTCAAATAAACATATAAAATTAAGTGATGTGTCAAACTGCAGTCTTTTGTTGAATCAACTTAAATTCTTCCTAAAACATGTTGTGTAAGTATAGCTCTCATTTTTCAAGAATAAATCGCTGCAATGAAATGTAGAAAATTATTTCTTCTGCATAAACAATCTGGTTAGTAATACCACTAGAAAAAATGTTAACAAATAGCACTAAAAATTCATGCTAAAATCTTGGTAATATCTGTAATTTTTCAACAATTTTACCATTTCTTCCTGTTCTCAACTAGAGATTTTGCAAAATGATTTTTCAAAACATGAAATAGTGATAAAAATTCCATTGCATGACAGAAAACGTCATTGCTTTCAGAATAAATAATTAATTTAGAATGAATTATTATATTTAGAAGAATTAATTTAGAATTTTAAACATTTAGAAACCTATTTTCAACAATATTTTATTGAAATACATTGATTGCATATACTTGTCACACAATAAAAAGATGATTGAAAGTAAAAGATTTCATGGAATTTGAAAGCTGACAATGGAGAAATGACTAATGTTTTTCAGTTTTGAACTAGACCTCATTTTACCAGAAACCAGTTTTTTTTTTCCCCTGAAATAGTTATTAGTTGAATTTCAATGTGAATATTGTTCATTTTTGTTACAAAACACGTATCTCCACATATTTGATAGCAAACAGAATATGACCTGAAACTGTACCAGTGCTTTTGAAATTGAGGGGTGCTCATATTGTGTCTATATGTGTTTGTAAGATTTCTATTCAAATCCCTTTGAGCTTTTTTTATGCTTCATGAGGCCGCCTGCTTATGGGACTTCTTGTGACAAATGCAGACTTTTGGTGTGAGGATTTCCAGCATGGGAAGATTCTTCTTGGCAGGGCCCATGGCTAGGCAGGACAGGGCTGTGAGGAGCTGGAATCCACCCTGCTGGGAGCTGCTGGGACAGGGGCTGATGGCCTGGGGACTAAAATGGGGTCTTGGGCCCAGGGTAGAGTGGGAGGAGCCCTGAAGGAAGCTGGGCAGAGCAGTCAGGTCCATTGCTGCCCCTAAGACTCTGACATCCTCTTAACATAATACATGGGTGAGATACTGTTGCTTCACTTCCCATGGGTATCCCTGGGGTGGGGCATCCCTGGGGTGGGGCATCCCAGGCCCCTGCCTGTGCCCCACATGGGAGGGTAACAACTGGGGCAGTACCCTTACCTTCAGGAAGAAATTAGATGTTATTGCAGAAGTTTGCCTGACTGAAAACGTCGGAATTGAGCCCAAGATGCTTTGTCACTGAAGTGCAGCCATCTCTTGGGGATCATGTTGGCTGTTCAGTTGCCCCCTAGATCCCTTCATTGCCATTTAGGCTAAGTGGACCAGGAATAAAGAGCCCCACATCCAGCCAAGACTTAGCCAGCAGACTGTAGTAGCATACAAGCTGGCACCTGCTCAGGACACTGCTGGAAACATTCCCCACGTTTCAAGAAGTCATCATCATATTTCTAATGAATCTAAGGGGATGTTAGCACCTCTGGGTTATTTTACAACCATGGCTTTGAATTTTCTTAACTCCAAATCAGCAGTAAACTTGATCTTCCTTCCCATATTGCTTCTGGGAACTTCTTGAAAGTTCCCGAGAACCTTCTATCCACATAGTGACCAAACTATGCCATGTGTTGTAGCAAGTCCACAGAAGGGCAATGAGAATAATTGGAGGTCTAGATAAAATAAGCTATGAGAAAAGACAGGATGAGCCAACTTTGTTATGTTCAAATGAGATGTAAACAAAATCTTCAATGGGCTGCTGCAAAACTGAATGAATGCAAACTGGTTTTGCATTATCACGGTGAACTGGACCGCAAATAGCATAAGCTGCTACAAGCAACAAAGTAAAAGGTTTAAAGAGCAGAGAGCTGAAACACCTGAAAATGCCCTAGAGCTGTCAGATTCCCATCTCTGGAAATTTTTATGGAGCTTTTAAATGGCATCTGCAAGAAGGGGAAAATGATCTGACAAAATCTCTTTTAGCTTTGTCATCCATCATTTCATGTCTCACTACATGGCTGATAAAGTACATTCAAATTTTATACATTTGTACATATACACACATGTGTCTGTATGTAAAAATATCAATCATAAGTGTCTGAAATATATGGGTACATGTGGTTTCACTCTCTGCAGGAATTACTGATTGTTACAAACTGAAATATGTCATCGGTAGCAGTGCCGTTTTACCAGAGGAGGCACAAGCACTTCGATCAGTCCTATCGCAACATTCAGACAAGATATGTGCTCGAGGAATATGCAGCAAGAAAGTAAGTGCCATGAATTTCACATATAGAGGGTACAGAGAATTCTCTTTTTGGTAATCAGGTCTTAAAATCAAGACATTTGACTTCCCTCTCCAACCTCTAAAACTGATTTATTCAGAGTGGTAGTTTTCCACTTCCTTCAATTGCTCCCTCTGTGCAGTCTCCCACCAGCATAACTAAATTTCCTAGCTATGCTGCAGCTCACCTACACAAACCTTTTAGCTCAGCATCTATTTAATACCTCCAAGTTGGAAATTCTGCTTCTAAGCTGCAATTGAGACTCTGAACAAAGAGCAATTGCCATTAAATTTACTGTAAATAATAGAAACAGGATTTTACCCGTTCTTCCATATGATGTGAGGACATTCCTTTTTCTGAAGCTAGCTATTTCTAATTATAGTTTTGTCTTTCAATTTCATTTTTCAAAATTAAATGAATATTTAACTCTTTTCATGTGAAATCTCAGTTTTATTCAAAAGATAGATGTTCTTTGTATCTCAAAGCCTGGAGTTTTGAATCTTGGTTGCTTAAGGATCACTGTCATCCCTCCCCAGTAATTAAGATAACTAGTTAGCCCAGCTAGCTGTCAAGCTTGTCCAACTTCCCTCAAGAAAGAATCACAATCACAGAATCATTGGAGGAGATCCTCTTCAAGAGAACAGTTTATGCATAAGGTTATGTGAAGTACAGCAAAGCAGGAATATGTAGAAATAGACAATGTTACAGGCATTTTGTGTGATTTATATATTAGACAGGCTAGTAACCTCATGGTTCACTGCAGTGTTATCATAGCACTTGAATGACTGGTGACTAAGGTAAGTATAAATTTTATAATACTGAATGAAATAAAATGCCTCATGTTCCTCAGTGACAGATGATGGACATTAAGCCCTTGAAGAGCAAGTGAGACTAAGTGCCTTAGTGCATTTAGTGAGACATGCAAAGTAAATTTCCCACTGAGCAGTTGCTCAGTCATGGTGTTCAGTTCATTTGAAATAACTTCTTTGGTTTTTGTGAGTTCATGTTTTACCAGAATTGCTAGGTTATAACAATATCTTTAATATTTGAAGGGCTGCTTCCAGACAGGCTGCTTATTATGAATCATCTGGCTTGGGAAGAACGACATGTAGACTCTGTGCCAGGAGGGCACGCACCTTGGCTCATGAAGCAATACAAGAATCCAGAAAAAGGTAAAGCTCTATTGGTCCCATCTGACCTGGGTAGTGGCTTTGGTCCCATTCTGTATAACTCTTTTGCCAGGGCTCTTTTTGGAGTTGGCAAAACTGAAGGCTTCTCTGTCACTTCTTCACTAATCTATTTGGCTGGAATATTGAGTGACTGAGTGTCATTTTCTATCTCATATTTCAACTCAGAGTTGTACCCTTAATCCCCACTCTGACCCTTGTAAACAGCTTTAAAGCCAAATAATATAGTATCTGCTATTAATCTGAAACTCACTTTTTAGCAGATCTACCCAACTGTTCTTGAATTTCTTGTTTGGACCAATTTAAATATTTTGAGTTATTTCCTTAGTATTAAGAAGACATGTATTACTGTCATTCCTCAGTTACAGCCTTAATATCACAGGAATGACAGAGTGTTAGGGGTGCAAGGGACCTTGAGAGATCATCAAGTCTAACCCCCCCATGCCAGAGCAGGACCACCTACCTAATGCAGGTCACACAGGAACATGTCCAAGTGGGTTTTGAATGTCTCCAGAGAAGGAGACTCCACAACCTTACTGGGCAGCCTGTGGCAGTGCTCTGTCACCCATGCAGCAAAAAAGATTTTTCTTATGTTTACATAGAACTTCCTATGCTCACACCTGCATTCATTGCCCTTTGTCTTATCATTGGTCATCATTGAGTAAAGCCTGGCTCCATCCTCTTGACACTCACCCTTTACATATTTGTAAACATTCATGAGGTCACCCCTCAGTCTCCTTCAAGCTGAAGAGACCTCAGCCTTTCCTCATAAGGAGATGCTCCACTCCCTTAATCATCTTTCTGGCTCTGCTCTGGACTCTTTCAAGCAGCTCCCTGTCCTTCTGGAACTGAGGGGCCCAGAACTGGACACAATATTCCAGATGTGGCCTCACCAGGGCAGAGTAGAGGTGCAGGAGAACCTCATTTGACCTACTAACCTCACCCCTTCTAACACACCCCAGGATGCCCTTGGCCTTCTTGGCCACAAGGGCACATTGCTGGATCATGGGCCCTCAGGTCCCTTTCCTCTGTGCTGCTCTCTAACAGCTCAGTCCCCAACCTATACTGGTACCTGGTGTTGTTCTTTCCCAGATGCAAGACCTTGCACTTGCCCATGTTGTAATTCATCACGTCTCCTTGCCCAACTCTCCAGCTTGTCTAGGTGCCTCTGAATGGCAGTACAGCCTTCTGGGGTGCCAGCCACTCCTCCCAGCTTTGTGTCATCAGTAAACTTGAAGTCCTATATAAATGTGCTGATGACAATATTGCTGTTAGTGAATTTGACTGTTTCTGCTCTGCCTTGCTCTACAGTGAGTCCACTGGAGACACACAGAGAATTTACACCACAAGAATGAATTCTGCCTTGTTTGCAGAAAATGTGTTGTGAAAATCACATACATTAATGTGGTTCAAACACTTGATTATTTTGAAGCAGAATGTTCCAGGAAAACCAAACTAATTTGTATACTCTAATTTATCTTCTTAAAAACTGTTTTAAATTATAGCAATGTAAAGAAACACATGGCAGAACAAAACCAGTTTTTAAAGCACATTGAAATGGTATGGAGAATATTTTTAAATACCAGACAAATAGTGTCTCAATATACTGTTCAGCAAGTTTCATGAAAGTCTTTTTATTTTGCTCCATGGCATGTTGGGCTATGGTTTAAGAATCTTGCAGTATTCTAGAATGACACCCATGTAAGAAATTTCTGATGTTCAGTTCCCTTCTTTTTTCCCCATGACAAGGTAAAGAGTAGTATGCTTATTGTATCAGCATGAATACAGAAACTTGAGACAGATCCTCTTAAAAAAAAATTGTCTCAAATGTTTTTCAGGAATTCTGAAGAATGATCAGAGTTAGGGTTTTCAGGGAACAACCCACAGATTTCTCAAAAAGTTGTCTTTTCCTGATAGTTTATATAATAATACCTGCTGACCCTTGTCCGAGAACAACTTTTTTGCATGCAGCAGTTCCTCAAATCCTTGATCTGTATCTTTCAGGTGAGGTCAGCTGATATAGCCCATGGAGCTAGCAGAGCTTCCCAGGGAAGGGAAGGACACACCATTAGCCAAGGACACATTGTTAGCATGTCCCAGCTCCTATTAGGGTGTGAACACAAAGGAACAGACTATGCTTTCACCCCTCTACCTTTTTGTGTTCATGGGAAGGAAAATTAGGAGCCATAGGGAAGCCAGGCAGGTTCTTTATCTTGATTACCAGAGGAATAATACTATGGAGTCAGTCAACATGGCCTTGCCAGCTTTCAAACCTGAAGCTGTGGCATTATCTACGCAGGGGAAAAGGAAAGAAAATTCAAATTAATTTCACATCCTCATTATGATAGGCAGATGGATTATAAGAATAATTCTTTAACTAGATTTTACATCTTATTGATGTGGTTTCAGAGCCCTCATTTGACTAAAGTTTATGAGTGACAATCTTAAAGCTTCATATTGGTTACTCTTACCTGATATTTCTTCTTGTCCTATAGGACTCATGAACAAAAGTCTCATGCAAGTGATGAGAAAAGGATACGGTTTGCCAGTGAGTTGTCTGCTTTGGAAAAAGAGATTCACACAGCCAGGCACCATGCAAGAGAACACCTGGATAGACTTTATATTCAAAGGATGGTAGAGTGCTGAACCTTTTTTGTTCCTATCCAAATAAGATATATTGAAATTTAAGCCTGCGTTTCAAACACCAATAGTGATTTAACATATTTTACTTCTGTGAATTTAAGAGTAGATCTTCTACCCCATTTGAGTCTGATGCTAGATGCTTCTTTACCTGTGTTTAATAGGTAGAAGAAAAGATGGCTCTGGAAAGACATGCTGTTGAGGAAAGTATAAGTCGGGCTCCTGAAATCCTAGTCCGCCTGAGGTCTCACACTGTCTGGGAAAAGATGTCTGTGAGCCTTTGCTTCACTGTGCAAGGATTTCCAACCCCTGTTGTACAATGGTAAGAGACTGGTCTTTCCTAGCCCTCAAAAAATGTTGTTAAGCTTTTTTCATTTGGAAGTTATGGCATAACAGATAACTGCCACATGCATAATGGCTATGTTAAACACCCTTTATAATCCTCATACATGTTCTGGATTGTAGCAGTTGATACTAGAGTGGAAGGAGTGGGAGGGCAGCATTCTGAATGGCCTTCTGCAGTTTGAGAAGCAAATGAAAGCAGGTCAGAAGGCAGACTGTGGCAAGTATTTCTAGTCTTTCTGGTCATTGAATTGCCTGATGATGTAGTTTCAAATAACAAAATACTCAGGGCTCACAAGCCTCTTGCTGAATATGGGTAAACTTGCACAGCACCATTTTGTCTTGGGCTGTATCTCTGTTTGCTCTGTGTCAGCCTCTGTTGTGGTGGACATGAGGGTAATGTCCCTGAAGCTGCCCTTCTCTCCAGGCAAGTTGTGTCCTGAATATGTGAGAACCCCAGGCTTCATCTTAGTGAAGATCTAACCTGAGGCACAATTGTGTTGCTTCTTCCTTTGGTTGTGCTGAAGTACTTTGCTGTGATCCAAGACAAAGCTTGCTTCCCATCTTGGGTCAGGTCTTGTGGACCAGAAAGCTCAAGTCATTCCACTGCTTGCTCAGTGGAATTGTTTGGGTGCACATCTTCTGTTTCCACTTTCTTGCTGCAGTGATGGTCCCCCTTTTCCTTCATAGCCCGATGTGTATGTATACATACATACTGGACAATACTTTAGACAGATATGGAAGATTTATAGAGATAGCTTGGATGACAGTAAATGATACCTGAATGTAAAATCTGCTAAATTAATGCAGTATATGGTTGCTAATATTAATGGGTTTCTTTTTTTCTTGATTGTCAGGTACAAAAATGAGGAACTGATTACCCCTGCAAGTGATCCAGTAAAATACAGAATTGAAAGCAAATATGGAGTACACGTGTTGCATATAAACAGGTAGATTATTCTAGAGAATACAACTTTTTTTTATACTCTACACAAAGTGGTTTTTATCAAATACAATTGAAAATTCAGACAAAGGCTACAAGAGAGTTGTTATATTTAGGCTAGAGAAGGTTCACTGAATAGCTGAATACTTGATCATGAAGATTAAATGAAAAATTAGGTATTTTTATTATTTAACCCCAGCAATATAAAGGAAGATAGGTACCAGAAAGAATGGTACTTCCTTTTTTATAACAATAATCTTCTCAGTACTGAACATAGAAAATTGACTGTTTATTTTATGTTTTTGTCATGATGAAGCTCTTAAAGGTAAGCAAAATTTTATCTGGTCAGTGCAAGGATATGCAGTTGTCAGTATATGTTTTATTATGCTAGGTACTTTATTATGTTAGGTACTCTTTGCTTTTTAATCTTTTATTTGGTCTCCAAAAAGGTAAGGAGGTATAATTTAAAGAAAAAATGTTTTAATTTATTTTATTTTATTTTTCAAAATTATATTAATCTTGTGGTATAGAAATTCCTTGGTAGAACAGTTTCCAAAACTAATCCAGTCTTAAACAATAGAAATATTGCATATTACATGAGATTTGTTGCAAACCTTTTTTAAAAATAAAAAGACCCAAAGAAAAGTGAGGGTATCACTGTGGTATTTGAAAAGAAAATTGATAGATTAAATCAAATTAAATTAATGCTTCCAGAACATGAGCATCAGCTGTGCTGAAACAGCTGTAATGTCTGTGGCTAAGGGATAGCCAGACATTTAATCTTGTACCCTGTCTCCATCTGTCAGCAATGAAAGCAGCCCTGAGCACAGTCTTGTGGCATTACTAGAGAAAATAAGTGCATCGTTTCTTCTGCTTTTGGGAAGGAATAGTTGCCTTTGTCATACTGCAACAAAGTCCAACTTAACTCTTCACCTTTCCATAGCTCAGGATGGGGGAAACATATCCCTGCAGAGAAGCTGTCAGCAGGAACTGCTATCTCATTGCTTTTTAAGGGATGCTTCTTAATTAGTAGCAGTACATATGAGTACTGTTCATAATATTCCACCCCCAGGATTTGGGTGGAGCTGACTGGTCCTAGTCCAGTACTAGGTGGTTTTTTAACCGAAAACAATGGATTTATAGGTTGTGGTTAAATATATATATATTATACAAACATATATCAATGAACTCTAGATCTTCCATACATATCTATGTGCACACGTATTCGGAGTGTTATTTTTTTCCAGTAAGAAGAACATTTGGGATTTTCTACCTATCCACTTCTCTGCTCTTCTCAGCTGTTCACATTAAAGTGCTGAACTGCATGTCATCTGATCTGCAGCCACTCAGAACAGCCTTGGAATTTCTTGGCTACCATTCTAGCACTTCAGTGAAGCTTGGGCAGTGAACTTTTCCTTCTGATGCAAGTGTGATATTTATTCCTATGAGTATTTCTTGATCTCAGTGGAAAAATTCTTGAGGTACCAAAACCAGAACGTAACCTTGTAATTTTAAAGTAGTAACTGGACTCTGTTCTCTATCTTCAAGGGCCCATAAGACTATACAGTAACCAAATCATTTTCGTTTATCTGTCTCATATTTTTATGATGTTCAGTGCTCAATTTACCACATTCTCTGCATGTATTCAGGGCCATCATATCAGATAGTGTGGCTTTCTTACCCTTTTCAGGCTTCTTCAGTTGTGTTTAAGGTTTCCCTTGAGCAGTGTAGAAATGAGGTTTGTAGTTTCATTGTATTTTCTGCACATCTCATAATTATAGGAGAAGAGATATTGCTAGGGCTGAATTGGGGTAGTGGTTCATTTCATCTTTCACCTCACTCAGATAGGTGAATCAGAGCAGACTGTGAGGAATCTACTGGGGGATAGCTATTGGTAGTTGAAGTGATTGATATATGCCTGAGAACATGGGGGTCTATTTAAAATGTATTTCATTATCCCTCCTAATTTAACTGTGGACAGGCAGAACACAAGAAAGGTTTCTTTATTAGAGGTAGTCAAGATGAGGACATCCCTCACCTGATTTATTGTACAGCTGCAAAATATTTTCTGCCTTAGTGTATTACTTAGTAATTCAAAATCCGAACACTTTGAATTTCTTAGTTGTTACTACTTGGTTAGTGACAGATTTTGTCTCTTTGTCCTGTGATGGCTCTGTAAATGAAATGCTTGGCTTTATGCAGTTGTGAATGGCTGGTTTATATTTCCTGGGGGGTTGGCTGGGGCATAGAGGGGGCATAGAGGTATGGTGGGTGATAGGGGTTGGGGATCATTGGGTAGGCAGGTGATCAGGGTGGGCGCTGGATGACGGTCGGAGCTGGGAAGGAAGTTTGGTTTTCCAGAGCTCTGTCAGTGTGATGGGGCTGCACAGTCAACACCTAGACAAGGTTCAAAGTTTGGCAAACTTTGTCTTTTATTAGGGCCCTCTCCTGTTTCAATAAGTCATCACTGGAGGACTGCTAATTGCAGGCAGAGCAGGTTTGTGGTGGCAGCAGCAGGACGGCGTGACAGAGCCAGCAGAGAGCAGTGACACACCTGCTGCTGCCGCCAGCCCTCCGCAGCAATGCCCTCTGCTCCTCAGCACCACCAGCATCGCTGCGGAAAAAAGGCTTAAAAATTGGATGAACACTTCTCATTTACCAAATGACACCATGCAGTCAGCACAGGGCTATTTTAGTCTGATTAGGCATGAAAAGCTGGCAATGATTTAATTTGGAGAGACAGAGTAAGGCCAGCCCCCTCACACTGCAGGCGGAAGCAGGGCAGAGCAGAGGTGCTGTGGCAAAGGCTGAGCCAGAGATGCTGAGCTTCAGGGGCTTCAGCAGGTGATCAGCTGCAGCTCCTGGGATGTCACAGCCATGCAGTACCAGTGACAGTGTTAGGTGGCAGGCATGATGTACTTCTGCTCTTTTTGCCTCGCTGAAATGCAAACAACAGCCCTCAAATGAAATGGTCTGTGGTCTTGTTAAAAGCTGTCGGTCACAGACCCCTATCAGCTCCCATAGATGGGAGGTCACGGAATTGGCAGCCTCACAACAGAGGTCCCCTCTTCAGTAAAAGCAAAACCCAAACAAACAAAAAAGAATCAGTCAGGTTCAGTCTAACTGGAAAATCAGCATATGAGATGGTAATCCTGGTGAGTGTTTCTACATTTTGATGCCATATAGCCATAATACTGTAAATTCTGTCTTTTGAATTCAAAGGAGGTACTTTTAACTCTGTGTATTTTACTATGTTCTGCTTCCTGTTCTTGACATGCACTGAATTGTGTTCCAATTCAGGCAAAAATGTTATTTTACTCTTAATTCCTCTGCTTAAATCTACTCTAGACAGATGGGTGAATATATGCATTTTAAACAGATATATCCGCCTGGAGAATATTCTCTGCACAAACATTAGCACTTCAGAACCTCATGTGGATTCAGAGCAATTTAATTTTCACAAAAAGTATTAGTACCTTGGGACAGATACAGCTCTGCACTAACACTTCATGCTATCTAAATATACTCCATGCATATTTTATCTGACCTTTGTAAAGGTTGGAAAACATTCTCCTTCCTGATGCAAGAATAACTGTTAAAGAGACCACACCTTGCCTCCTGAGTACTTCAAATATTGTTTCTGACTGGTCTTCACTCGATGCACTTTACAGTGCTGTTTAGGCAATCTAGGGGGTTTAGCATAAAGGGAATTAGATAGCTCCCAGAATAGTCCTCAGTCTGAGTATTACCTGGGACAAAAAGAGAGTTGGAGCCTTTCCATCCTGTGGCTTTCCATCCTGACCAGTCAGTGGATAAGGAGTTGGTAGATGGTCTCATTCAAAGAGCAGTGGTCGAAGGGCTTGATGTCCAAATGGAGAACAGTGATGAGTGGTGCTCCTCAGGGGTCAGTACTGGGACAAGTGCTGTTTAACATTTTTGTCAGAGATATGGACAGTAGAATTGTGTGCACCCTCAGCAGATTTACTGACAACACCAAGCTGTGTGCTGTGTGTACACGCCGGAGGGAAGGGAAGCCATCCAGAGGGACCTTGACCTCAAAAATACAGCATGTTTTGTGCACCATTCTTCTGGAAGGTCAGGCATATACTTCACACTACTGCCTAGGAATTGCACTTTAGCAGTCTTGCCATAGTAAATTCAACACATCTTCTGCCACAGTGTGGCCTCCTGGCATGGGAAGGGCTAATTCTGCTGCCCTGCATGGACAGCCATGTCCAGACTGTTTCTGGCAATGGATCCTTGAAATCTCCTGACCTGTGTTTGGGAATCCTTTTGGAGAGCTGGAAAACACTAAGGCATGCCAAAGGCTTTTCTTAACACATCAGCACTAGGGTGATGAAGATCCAGTTTCTGGGGACACTATCTTACATTGTTTAATTTAGTAATACATAATGTATGCTATTAAATAGAATATGTACTATTCTCTGTATACTCTAGATATCTCCTTAAATTAGGCATGAAGTGCAGAGTGGGGGAAACACCTTACAGTTCCAGTGCAATCAGTTCTGCAATGCCCTTTCTTGTAAGATGTCTTTCAGGTGCCTCATTTTTTTTTTTAGTGTTTCATTATAGCACGACACTGTACTGGCCTGTCAAAAATGTGTGAATTGTATACGTTTCAGGATAGACACATGTCTCAGGAGGGAAGTCTGCAGTTTTGCCTTGCTTTTGCATTTTATCACCCAGATATTAAATAGTGTGACACTGACATAGTAAGAAAAAACATTCCTGTTTTAAGAAGTTAGTGCAAAGAAATGTTGCCAAGTCTGACAGCTTTCAAGCAAGTCCAGAATCAGCTAAGCTTTATGCAGATTGGTGAAGAGATATTGGTAATAAAAAAAACAACAAGAAAACATTTTCTGAAAACAACAAAAATATTTATATTACATTGAGCCTAGTATTTCAATTATTTAAAAATTTTTTTAGATTTATTTTTCCTGCCCAGAGTGTAAGAGGATTCTCAAGGGTTTCATAACAAACTGCAGGCTTTTTGGTTAAGTGGCCTAATCTTAGGACTCACCTCTCTGGTTTAGGTAATTAATTGTACTTTGTATTTTACCTCTTTATTTTGTGGGATGTGCAGCTGCAGATTAGCCTCCAGGAGGAGCTGTTAGTCTAGTATATTGAAAGAGATAAATCTCAGTTTAATAGAGCTTTCATCAAGTGGTGTTTTAGATATCACACTGCAGATAGTATCATTTTTGTTATATGACACTGTCCAGAATACAAGTAAGAGCTGAAAAATAGGAGTCTGATGTGCCTGTCACAGATGCTACATACCCCAAAACTGGCATCCTGTTAGGAAATTCACATCTAACACTTTTATATATTCTGTCTTCTCTCACACCTGGGATATATAACCTCTTAGAAGACAAGTGTAACCAGAATTTCATCCCTTTAATCTAGCAGTTGCCAAGAAGATACAAATTTGTTCTGAGAGGAAACTGTGTGCATGCAGATCACTGTATCTTGTAATGGGAAGTCTCCAGTAATGTACTACTAAATGAGCTACACAGAAGGAGGATTTCACTGTGTGTGTTTCAGATAGCACTCTAATAGCTGATGAGTCAACCTAACAGAAATTCCATGAAATAAAAAAAAAATTGACACTTTTGTTTGACAGACAATTTTGTAGAATACTGGGCAAGTGGAAAAGTTCAAGAGAACTTATTGAATTGGGCCAAAAAATTTAGTTCTTTCAAAACTAAAATGTTTGATTTCATATTAGAGTATTTAGTATGTTTATGAGCACAACATTTGGTTATGCTTATGAAAACAAAGCAAAAATAAATTTGGATTTTTTTGTAAATGAAAATATTAATTATGAAAGGTAAAAATGAAGTGCTCTACCTTTTTCATAAATTGTTTCTTCATCAGAACTGAGTTCTTTCAGGAGAATCGAAGAAATCTCACTCTGCATTTTACCGAAGACTAGTCCAAAAGTTTTTTAAATTTTTCTAGTCTCTAGTCATTTATATTTACTATTTTTTTTTCAGAAACATAGCAAATAAATTTATTTCAACTGTAAATTCAAATGATTTCACCAAAAATATATATTTGCTCATAGTTTAGTTTTCTTTCTTTTTCTTCAATTTTTTGTCAATAATTCTTCTCCTGACTGGCCTCATTTTAAATAAAAAAAGAAGTGGGACATCAAAGTTGGTTCCACTGTCCTAATGTCTGGCCACATATCTGTTAATGTAACTTCTTCAAGAAATGACGCAGTAAGTGAGCCAATAAATTGCTGGGTCTCATTTTACATGCAGTAACTAATTTTTGCTTTATTTTTCATTTTAAAGTTATTGTATAATATTAATACCACTATCAATAATAATAATAATAGTAGTAATCTCAAGCAAAAAAATTATGCCCTTATACAATGTTGTCATTTTCCCTTTTTTTTTTTTATCATTTCCTTTAGACTGCCTGAGATATAAAAGAGGCAAAAAGTGCCAGTATCTCCCTGCTGGGAATAGTCATAGAATGAGGAATTTCTGCAACCATCACATGTACTTTTCTTCCAAGTCTCTCTCTTAAAATACATGTCAGAAGGGCAGGATGGATTAAGGAAGAAGTTTACATGCAGAAAGGGAATAGCCAGACTGGCATCCTCCAGCTATTTCCTTTTGATCATCCTCTAAAGTCATTTCCAGTTCGCTCAACTTAATGCAGCCTGCACACTAAGCTGTGATAAAACTGCAATAAAAAACAGGACCAGCTTTCTGATTGTCCTTCACCAACATCTTGCACTGTGTGACACCAGCAAAGAGCTATATGCACTTTCCTTAGGGTTGACTTAAATTGATTTGTAATATCAGTCAAGAAGAGAATTTGTATTTACACGAAGAATCATCTCTTTTCCTCCTTTTTCAGAGCTGATTTTGATGATTCTGCTACCTATTCAGCAGTTGCTACCAATGTCCATGGGCAGGCATCAACTAATTGTGCTGTGGTTGTTCGAAGTAAGTACTCCTTCGTTATTAAAACAAGAAAAAAATATATTCATGCTCATGCTCATGTCATTGAATGCTTTTGTATGTTGATTTATAGGATTTAGAGATGGTGAAGAGCCTCACCCAGCTGGGATAATGCCCTTCAACTGTAAGTGTTTTTTTCTCTTTTTGCTTAGATAGTTTATGTACTCTTATCAGAGTAACGCTTTACAGATGAGAAAATTGGATACAACTTGCTGCTTCTGGATTTGCTTTCTAAAGATTCAGCTACAATAGGGTCTGTCCAGATGCTTTTGCTTTCCCAGTTTTATCTCTCACATATAGTCTTTAACAGAGCACTCCATATCCTGTTCAGATCAGACAGTAATCTGTTTGTGCCAAGTAAGATATCCTTATACTCAAGATGTTTTAATTTTCTCATGCACAGTGCCCCTGTCGTATGATGTTTGCTTCACCCACATTGATGTTGAGTTTCTGGAGAAGTTTGGAGTCACCTTTGCAACTGAAGGTGAAACACTGACCCTGAAGTGTTCTATGGTGGTGACCCCAGACCTAAAAAGACTACGACCTCGTGTTGAGTGGTACAGAGATGGTAAGTTGGTACATTGAATAGAAGCTTCCTGGAAAATGCTGGAAGAAACACTGAAGACACAGGTGAGGCTTAGATCATGAGATTCTATGAAATAAATTTGGAATAGAGAAAATACATCAACTTAGAATTAGCTTTCAGTTAAGTGACTTGGCCAGCCTCTTCTCGACCACGCATGTAGAGAAACAGGAGGTAATCCCATATGATCTAATAACACAATAGTTAGGACATTTACTTACTAGGAGAAGGTCCAGATTCACTTCCTAGATTTGTCCTTGATTTATAATTGAATGCTGCAACCACTGAGCTGAAGGATAGATACTCACAGAGCAGTAAATTAAAATCTGTACCACTGAGGTATGGGCTTGGGCCTCCACCTCCATTTTACTCCAGTATTTTATATTAAAATCAATTTCATGCATAGTTCAGAAATATTTATAGGAGTCAGGCCTGAAACACATGCCCTTGTTCTGCTATTTAAATGCCATATAGTTAGGTTGCTTTCTTTGCCAGTTTTGTACTGAAAAACTAGGCTATGCAAGGTGAAGCAGTAGCAGTCTTAACTGGAAGAGCTGAAAGTAACAAGACTGAAGCATACCATATATTCTGGTGGACAGTACACAAACCCTGAATGAGCAGTGTTTGTTCACTGCACCAAAAAAAGTCTTGAAAAATGAAACAAACAATTTAAAGTTTAATGATTGGCAGACTATGGTAGTTATTTAGCTTACCACTTTTCACCAACCACAATCTCTGTGTAGGATTCTTAGGTAAATATTCTGTCTGAGGATTTAAGGAAAGCCTTGGTTGTTTGTGAATAGGGGGACCTTACCCCAAAGAGGCCACATTTGAGAATGGTGAACTCCCAAGGTTGAATTTTGGACTGGTCCTAGACAAGGTGGTAGAAGTTTTCATAGCTGACAAGGTTTGATGCATAAAATAAGAAGTGACAGTAAGATTTATAAGGCAATCAAGAAAATTCAGGATTAGGAAAATCAGAGAAAGGATGCTTTTATTGTACACAGTAGTTTTGATTGGATTTCCATTCAGTCCTTTAGGGACTGGGCTGCCACTTACTGTTTCATTCCTGTTTATCTATCACTATGGATGCTTCATTTTAATGGAGCTATTTGGTATTACTAGAACAAAAAATAGGAAATAAAATTAAATTTTGTTTGGTGAATAACCTAAAATCTAAGTCTCATCTTAGAATTCAGTTGTGTTTCTACTGAGTTGCACAGGGAGTTGTAATTGCTGTAAATAATCTCTCACTTTACTCTGATGTATGCCACCAATGGTACCTTTAATTTCTACACTACTAGACCCAGGTGTTCACAGTGCCAAACCTCTAAAATTTTGAGTTTGGAATGGCAACTATGATACTATTCCTAATTTTCAAGGTACACCCCATATCAATCTACTTTTCATCCAGTGTGAATTGTTCTTGCAAGTGTGCACAGGAGAACTAATGCTTACAGCCTTCCCAGTGTAGCTCTAGATGATGCTAAGATAATTACATCTTGATATGTAGTAATACTGTGCTCTCTGTTTCTCTCCTCATTTGAACTTATTTTACCTTCCCTGTGAAATCTTGAGATGAAAACTTGGTCTCTTTGAAGCCTATAGGTTTTTCCTAGTGAGTCAGATAGGCTTTCATCCTATTATTCTAGTTATATTACAGGAAATAAGATGATGTAAACAAGCTTGTATTGGTCCTTTGTTGCACATACATGGATCACAATATTTCCAAGAAGTGCACAGGTGCCTCAGCTGGAAGTACTTGTTCCCAAACATTCCAGGAATTCATGCACTGTGAAACTTTGCTGTGTGCTACAGATCCAGGTGTTCAGTCTCTCGAGAGCTGGAGGCAATGCATAAATGTAAACAATGAGGAGGTTAATAACTTAATAACATCACTTGCTTTAGACTTTCTTTTCTTTGTTTTTTGTTTTTGAGATATTACTTAATTCTCTAGTCTTGTATTAAGACAAACTGTATTTAAAAAAAAATCAATTTGTTTTAGTCAAATAATGAGAACTAAATCCCTGAGATGGACATGTATGATTTAATTCTAATAATTATGCACAAGAGAAATATGTGTTTATCTAGCATTAATAAGCTTCATGCCACTGAATCTTATTGAGGATGTCTATTAGACTCCTAGGGGCATATAAGTCAGCTGCATCAAATCCTCTGAAGTGGTTTGAGACTTGACAAACATGAGTATGATGTCTGTGATTCATGGCCTACTTAAAACAATTTAAGATTCTGAGAGAACTAGAAAAAGACAATATTTCAGGAATGTATATCTAATCTGGATATGAATTTACCTGGTAACAGGAGCTTTCAGTTATTGATATCTAATGTAATATAAATATTATAAAGCTATATGCTTCAGCATTCTACAACCATTTATAACTGTTACCTAGAAGCAAATAATTTAACTCGGAGGGAAAAATCAGAGTCCAGAATTTAGCTGAAACTTTAGCAGAAAAAACATATGATGAAAAGCTTCCATTGTATAACTATTCTATATGCTTTCTGTGAATTTTGAGCAGAGTAATGTTTCAGGAAAACTATCTCATGTACTGAAAACAACATGTGTGGCTTGAGTCACACTTCCTCCGAGGGTTTATTTTTTTGAAGGATAAAAGTTTTTCTGCTCTTACCAAACACAGCTGCCTCCACAGATTCTGGCCTCAGGTACACATCAAGGGTGGAAATGGATGACTCTGGCCTTAGCAGACAATACAGGCTTGCCTACAGTTTCTATATATTCAAACTAGATTGTCTACCATTCCATCAGACTAGGAGTCTAAATAAGTGACCTGCTTTTCAGAGGTGCTGGTCATTTCATTTTGTTTTTCCTCTATGAGTTTCCACAGTTGGTTTAAGTTTTTAGGTGAAGACATTTTCTAATGTAATTCAAAATACTTCATGTCTCTCAACACAGTAGAGTTTCAGTACCACAGTGGCATGCATGACAGAAAGGGGACATACAGATTTCCTAGGTAAGGATCTCATGATAAGGATGCTATGGTAAGGAATGTGACTCAAAGTACTTTGTATGCATCTCAGAAAACAACTGTATGCTTAGGTGATTATATGACTTACTGCTGTATGTTTAGTAATGTGTGTCTTCGAGATGCTTTATTATCTGAATATGTATTTTTTTCTACTTTCTTACACAATTCAGCTCCTATCTGGGAAAACTGATTCCTCTGCAATTGCTTGAATGTCTGTTCTGAAGTGTATTTAAGCAATAGAATAATAAACATTTATAGACATTCATCTCCTTTAAATACAGTTTTGCTGCATTGATTTAAAAAAAAATTAGTCTGCAATAGATCTTAGGAATCTAAAAAAAAAAATAATCAAATCAATTATTAAAAAAGGTGATATGAAAAAGTCCCTTGACTAGAATAAGATATCCTGCTCATTCTTTTGCTCTGGTTTCACTGGGCAATCAGATTAATTTGCATTAATCATGGGTCACCACCTCTCACCTGTGAGAGATTCAAATTTAATTTTATTCCCTGTTCAACAGGCATGTATTGAAGATTTAAATTTGGTGTATATTTATAGCAGTCTTGAGATGAAACTGAAATCTGGTATTTAAACTTGGAGGAAGAAATTGAGTAATCTGATACATGACCTGAACAGGTAGCAAAACTTATTAGAAATGGAACAAAGTTCTACCCTGCATTTATTATAGGGTATGGCAGGTTTTCATTTCATTGTTTCGAAATGTGGAAAATATTTTTCTCTTCCAGCATATTAAAAATTATAGTGATGGAAATACTGTTGTTGGCACTGCATGGCATAGTCTGAGACTTTATATTCTCTAAAATTCACTTATTAAGTTTAGAAAGATGCAGCTTACTCTCTGTAGAGATTTTTTAACATCAAAACCCCATCAATCTGAATAAAGCTGGTATAAATGTCAGGTTTTGCCCCTGGTTAGGACAGATTTGCTCTAGAATGTAGGTTATTCTGGCTGACATCAGTAATGTGTCTTCTCTCGCAGATGTTCTGATAAAGGACTCCAAGTGGACAAAGTTGTATTTTGGAGAAGGCCAGGCAGCTCTGTCCTTTACCCATCTGAATAAAGATGATGAAGGTTTATACACCCTGCGTATGATTACAAAAGGTGGAGTGAGTGAATACAGTGCATACCTATTTGTCAAAGGTAAACTTTTAATCTGTTTCTTGGGGAGAATTTAAAAAGAGCAATATAAAAGATGAGTTTTGGTAAAAAAACCCAGGTGTTGACTGAAGTAAAAAGGAAATCCATCCTTTAGGTGTTTCATAGTCATTTGACTGACATAGTAGTCTGTGCTAGAAAAACCAGTCTCCTTACATGAACATGGAGCTTCATGAGAAGCATGCTCCTGAGAACACTCTTTTCCCAGAAGAACTAAAGAAATCACCAACTAGTGCAAGGGCTTTGCAGAATGTCCTGATCAAGGCACTCTGCTACCCTGATCCCATCAGAAACAATTTGGTAAAACTTTCTATTTCCCAATTACTTTCTAAGAAAGAAGGTACCAGGTGGAATAGGCCCACTAGGGTATAGTAACTTTCCTACAAGTTTTTATTGCAGTGTTTCTTCAATTTTAAGTACCTCAGTTGTCCATTTCATACTATGTCTGATTCTTTTGCATGCCCAGGAACCTGGGCTTGAGCTGTGTTCTCTGGAGTCTCTAGTGTCCTCTGCTGGCCTTTTGCCTTTTTTTCATGTAGGACGTGACTGATACGGAGCACCAGCCACCTCATAGCTGATTAAGATTAAATTCTGTAAATTTAGACTCTTTACAGGAAGTTTTTGTGATATAGAAACATTTATCTGAAGGGAGAGACCTTCCATCCTTTATATGTTGGGAGATTTCATTGGGAGATGCGGGTCCAAATCAGTCAACCCCTCTCAAAATGTAGTCACAGGTTATCTTAATGGTGGAGTATTGATTATTTGTGATTACTTATTACTTAAAAAATACTTATTCTTGGTATTGCAAGACTTTAAATTAAAAGTAGCCTTAGAAATGTACCAGAAATGACTTTGAAAATTTTTTATTCCTTAAGATTTATCAGTTATGTGTTCTTTCCTGAGTATCCACTGAGCTACAGCTTTTAGTGAGAGAGAGAGCATAAAAAATACATGACCTAGTTGGGCTTTTAATTTTTATGAAAAGTAATGAGTGTTTGATCCCCAAAATTATTTTTTGCCCTCAAAAATAACCTCAGACATTTTTATCTATGTGGAGATATGGACATTATGGGCCTGGTTCATTACTGCAATGAATTAGTCTGTAACAAAATATTTGGATTCTCATTCATATAAACAAAAAGCACAGTGAACTGGAAACTTGCCTTTTGTCTTTGTGGTAGATTTCATAGGAGGCAGGGTCAAAGCTGATGTACTTTTATTTGTGATCCAGATGCTGAAGCACTGATTGCGGGAGCACCAGGGGCGCCGATGGATGTTAAATGCCATGATGCTAACAGAGACTATGTTATTGTCACCTGGAAACCACCAAACACAACCAAAGAAAGCCCAGTCATTGGATATTTTGTTGACAAGTATGTAAACACTGGGATTTATTTATTTTTTTTCACTAGCAAACCCAAATATATTCTGAAGGAAAAAAAACCCTAAAACTCTGTTCTTTGATACATGGGTTCTTTAGATGATTTTTTTTCAGATCCTAGGCACTGGCGCTTGGTATCCTACTGTGATAAATTACCAGATTGTTCCCTGGCAGACTTTTAGCATAGATAGTCTAGTGCCTTTCCAGGCAATTCTGGGCATAGTCTGGGAGTTAGTGAGGGCCAGGGGCCATTTCAAGTAATAATTTGGAGGAAACCACACTTGATCAGACATTAAAATTGTTCAGTAGTATGGATGTGGCCAAATCAGAGAATGAGCCTTGGTAATATTCAATTTATTGAAGCCAGAATCCATGGTCATCTTGAATAGTCTCTTTATTCTCTTTAATCTATATACTTCAAAAGCTGAAATCTAGGATTTATTACATTATCTTTTAATTTATGCCTTAACTGTGGTTCAGCAGAAGCTCAGAGCATGGGTTCCCAGGAGCTGGTAGTTTAAATCAGAAGGGCAATCCTCTCTCCTCCAATATGCTTTGGTCTTTGCTGGGTTTCAGCTCAGTGCAGAGAGCCCAGGATCAAGGGATTCAAGTGCTATTTTGCATGTTTCTTCCACTGAAGTGCATGCTTGTTCCTTGTAGCCAGAGCAGAACGTTTGATCCTTAGTGTCTGAAACTCAGTAAGCAAAAACAGTACTGAAATAGTATCACATACAGCTCTACACTTAAAAGCAACATTTGCAGTTCATTGGTACTTGCTGCCCTGTAATTCAGTCTAGTTCAGGGACAACTGTCTGAGATTTGCTGCAAAATGTTGGCTTATGAATGGCAGTTATTATGAAGAAATTAACCTAAGCATTGGGGACTTTATCATTTATATCAAGCTTCTGTAATGCATAGATCATAGGAATATTTCACCTACTTTGTGCATAATTTCTTCATCTGTGCCTTTTGATATTTTGCTTGGATTACTGCAGTACCAAGGAACCCTTGGCTATGACCCTATTTTTCCTGGTGCTGTCAGGGCAAAAGGCAATCTTCTCCACAGAAGTATGTACTGGTAGGACACAAGCCACAAGTGTACACACAAAGAAGCCTGTTATGAGGACATCACTCTGCTTCTTGATGACTCTTGCGCTCCGTGGCCCATCTATTATTGGGGAGAAAAGCACAAAGATGCTTGCTTAAAAATATGATGAAAAAGAGTTGGAAAATTCTCTGTGGGGATGCATGTTAAAAATAGAAGTGAATAAGTTGTCCTTTCAACAACAAAGAAGAGCACCAAATGTAAGGGAAGCAGAGAGAGTTGAAAAGGCCAAAAACTATGCAGGAAAAATGACCTTTGCAATTGCATTATGAATAAATATGAGCAAGGTGGAAATCAGTTGTCTGATCAAAGGAAAGAGTGCATAAAGTGTGTGACTTTCATTAAGGAGGTGTGTGGTTTAGTTCCTCAATTTACTAAGGATGACTTTTGTGATTCTGACTTGCTGTGTGTGCAATGGTATATATTTCTTGGGGGATAATACTGATAAATGCTGTCTTCTGCTACTCCAAGATGTGAAGTAGGCTCGGAAAACTGGGTCCAGTGCAATGATGCTCCTGTAAAAATCTGCAAGTATCCTGTGACTGGTCTTTATGAGGGGCGATCTTACATATTCCGTGTGAGAGCAGTGAACAGTGCTGGCATTAGCAGACCTTCTCGAGTCTCTGAACCAATTAAAGCGCTTGACCCTGCTGACCTGGAGAGAAAACAAAGTAGGTTATGAAAGAATGAAATGGATGTTGATTATTTGTTCATGTTTTTTTTCAGATTCTGTTTTCTTAGTTAAGTTAAAGAGCAGAGTTTATTTCTTCCTCTGGTTGAAATTGTCACTGATTTCAAGGTGGGTAATGTAGTTGGCATAGCAAGGTCCATACAGACAATTCGGCAGGACCTGGGATTTTATCTAAATAAGGGCTGGTTTTCCTTACCTGTAAATACACACTCTCATTATCACAGGGAGCAATGTTTTCAGAAGGTTTAATATGCCCTGGAAGCTTGAATCATTTGCACTGGGAAGAAAGGGAGGATGCTCAGATCCTACAATGTTGTTGCTGATAGTGACTTCTGAAAAAGCTATCTACTGCATCTGGTTTGGATGAAAAAAAGTATAAAAATTGTCATCGGAATTCACCAGCCAGCAGACTGCTATTTTTCCACATTTTTTTTTTCTCAGTGATTCACCAGTCCTGGCATAAAACCCCATGCTACAAGTTGGGGGGGTCTATGATTTTGTGACTTTCCTGATAGATGGAAAAAGCCAGTCTAATGAACAATCTCTTGCACTGCAGGCTGCAAAGGAGCCTTATGAGAGCTTCTCCATGAATAGAGTAAGCTGGCTTGCTCTAGGGAGCAGTTTATTGATTTAGCCTTGTCCTAAACCCCTGTGCAGATTCCACATATAATGTACTTGCACACCTTCTGTTTTGTGTGCTACTTTTACTCAGAGTGGACTTAAATTAATTAGGAAGACTGCAGAGCACTGCTTCAATGTTGCTTGTAAAATTTGAGTTGAATATGGTATGTTTCCATTACCTTTATGATTATTTCTATAACAAAAGTCCAGTTCATGATACAATCTGCCACAGAATTGAATCCACCTACTTTGAATATGATTCTTGCTTTTTAGTACTGCCTTGTCATGCTGTTTTCCTGACAGTGAATGAAGAAGTGTATAACTTCAAGTTGACTCCATCTGTGGAAAGATTTAATAACAAGGTTATAGAAGTAGAGCTATACAGGCTTTTGAAAAGCTGATGAACAGTACTTTGATGAATTTATAAATAAATTAAAATGGTTCAAGAAATTATTTATTATTTTCTTTAACAGCTATTCATGTGGATGAAGGAAGAAAAATCGTGATCAGTAAGGATGACCTTGAAGGTATGTAGCATTTCTTTTATTTCAGTCCATCTGTCTATATCATGGGAATTTGTCATTATAATTAGAAACATAGCTTGAAAAGAAATCCACTTAGTGAGGAAGCTTTTTATAGTAGTAAATAAAGACAGATATTTTGGCTCGCAAGGTTGAGAGAACACAACTGAAAAGTAAGGTATAAAAGGACAGAGAACATCACACCCTAGACAGCATCTCCTGCCTTTTGCTTTGGCTAATGCTAAGTTGAATTTAAACAGCTGAACCTTGTGTTTGATCACCCACATTTCCTTTCTTCCTATCCATCTGGGACCTAAATGTATCTTTTTAGACTAAATTTGATGATGTGAGCAAGTTATTTCAATTTTCATGGAAACTTGTGCAATCTAGCCCAATTCTTTAATTAATATATCTGGCTGAATAGAGAGGTTGTTTTTAAGGTTAAGGTTATGCACTAAATATCGCTATTCCTTGTAAATCCTGAAGAGATCACTGCCAACTTTTGAATTAAAGCCTGAGTTTCTTCTGTCTTTAGTTGTTTCTATATGTAGTGATTTGAGTGGGGGCTTCTTTTCACTTAAGCTGTCAAAAATGTAAATTATAATGGCTAAGTAGTAAAAAAACCACCTCTGCCTACTCTCTCACAGAAGTTACCAATCTGTAACTCAAATAATAGCACAGTAAAAGAAAAACCAACTGAAAACAGGTGTGGTTTGAAGGAGATTCAGACGTTAAATGTTTTGTCCTGTATACAGCAGTACAGATGAAGTCTATCTATTTTTACAATGGTATCCTAAATGAATTCATATGGATATTATAGGGACACAATCACTTTATAGGTTCAGGATACATTTGTCTTACTTCTTTGTCTTCCAAGAACACCTGTTCTCAGGACTGCCTGAGAATGACTGGAAATGTTAAATGGCCACTCTGGCATATGCATGAAAAATTGAATTTGGATTTCTTTTTCATGAAGGTGTGTATTTAATAAAGGAGTGTGAATAACCCAATACCATTGCTTGTATAGATCATTACTTTAATATGTCCCCCAAGACTGGGGACACTTTCTAAAAAAGTGATCATGTAGATCACAAATGGATTTCTTTTTTAGTGCTGCATAACCTTTCATGTTGAGAGAGGAGGCTGTACCACAGTTGTACCATTGAAAATTTTGTCAGCTTTGTGTTTTTCAAGTGCATAAGAAAACATGTTGAAATTTAGTTATGTGAAACCAACTGAAAACCTTTTGACTTTATGCATTATGCTGTGAAGGATTACAGTAATTTTCTTGACTGCATGTTGGCAATTTTGTCTTTAACTCAGCCAGTTTATGTGGCTTTCTGAAATAAAATCTGTATTTGAAGGAAATCAAATATAGAAACACTGAGGAAAATAAATTTTCTTTGAAATGTCATCTTGCTTTTAAAAAATCTGTTTTTTTGTTGGGTAAAATGCACAATGAAGTAACTTAAGTGCACATTGGCTGATTCTACAGATACTTCCATAATATAGAGATTAATATTGAAACCTTTTTCTCTATTTTAATGTCAAATCCAGACCATTTAGAGGACATACGCTCCCTGCTAGCCTGAAAAGTGGCATGATGTACCTTAAAAGAAAAAAACTTTTTGTTTTCTCTATTGCAAGCAATAAAAATAAAATATTTGTTGGTATCTGCTGAGTTACTATTTTTGACCTATTACCAAGAGGAAGTTTCTTGAGATTGGTGTAGCTATGCCTGAAGCTCTCTGTCATAGGTCCAAGCCTCTCCTATCTAGTGATGTTTTATGCCATTACAATCACTCTGGTAGGAAAACCACTTCTACTTATGGTGTGGTGGGTGAGCATGACCCTAAAAGGTCCATGCTTCTTTCCTCCAGCCCGGCCCAGGGTATGCAGGGCCTGTCTCAAGTTCCTTGTAAATTTGCAGGGTGAGTGGGAAGTGGGGTTTGATCTGGTCATGTCAACCATTGGAGTCACCTGAGAGCTGGTAATAGATTTTTTTGTCTCTGATCCAGTGTTTTTAGAAGGGCTTTAGAGTATTCAGCTAGTAGTACCATCACCTTGCAGGATACATTGCTAATAGATTCTTCTTCCTTTTATGCTTTCTGCTTTGTTTCAACCTGATTTTCTCCTTACTGTACTTCCCTTCCAGTCTTCTTCTAATCTAATTTCATATAATAACTCCTTGGACTTCTGTCTTTGATCAAAAAAAATCTCTTATTTGCATATAGGAAGTAGGTTTTTTTCCAAAAAATTCTGTGCAACACATGATCAAAGAAAAGAAATGTGACAAAAAAACAGGTTTTCAGGGGGCATATGTAACTCTTACTGAAAAAGTAAATAATTAACATTTAATACTGAATCTTAATTTCTTAAAATTTAATTCAAATGAGGAAATGAACTGCACAGATGATACTGTAGGCCCTACTAGGTGAGCATTGCACTTCAGGGATTTAGAAAGTTGAGCTGTAGCACGAGCATGTAGTTAGCTGACCCAGGGGTTATTCTGCTGTTTAACACTCACTACTTTTATTACTCTTGCAGGCCATATTCAGATTCCAGGCCCTCCCACCAATGTACATGCTTCAGAAATCAGCAGAACATATGTTGTACTCAGCTGGGAGCCACCTGTTCCTCGTGGCAGGGAGCCAGTGACATATTTCATTGAAAAGGTACTGTACTGTACAGTGGCATTTCTTTCATTGCTGTGTGCAATTACATTAAACTAATTTTTAGAACTACAGAAGGAGCAATGAAACTAACACTTTCTGAGGTCTTGGGGGATTTGGTAATGGAATGTTAGAGAAGCATGAACAATCAAATGTCTTATATCATGATTTAATGAGCATTGGAATTCAAGGTCCAGGGAAAAGAGTGCCCCTGGGTTATTTGCTTACTGCTGTCTAAAATGAGAACAAACTACATCTGTAATGTAGTAGTTTACTGGGAAAGAAATATCTTAAGGTTTTTAAGTACTAGAGGCAAGATTGGAAGTTTTCAGTCTGACTGTATCAAAGGGAAGTTTCTGGTAATCCTGTAGTAGAGCAAGGAAGAAATAGTCACTCATAATATGATCTTCACATTCCTTTTTGGTGGCTTACAGCAGCCTCTGCTATACCCTGACATTTTCAATTTATTCCCTGTTAAGGTCAGCAGAGGGGCAGATGCCTGTCTCATGTTCACTGCTCCCTAGCAGTCTTCATGGTCGCTTTCCTTTTCCCTTTGACTTCAGTGGGAGACTTCAATGACCACAGTAGGGGAGGTTTGTTTTTCTCCCATCTTAACTACTAAGCTTTAGAAACATATCTCCCCAAGCCAGGTTACTAAATTAAGTATATTGAATTACAGCCAGAGGTCATAATCCTCCTTGCTGCAGATTCCCCAGCAGGTAAATTTGGCCTCATAACCTGACCTCTCACTCTTACATGCCAAGCTATACTTAGGTTTTATGAATTATGCCTCTAGCACATGCCTCATCTTAACAACACACAAACACTAAAACTGTCTATAAAACTGCCACATATTCAATTTTCATCTTGAATATTGTGATAGCCTTTTCTCAGGCCCTTACATACAATTTTTTTTCTTCTCATTCCTCGAGAATTCATTTCCCAGCCAATCATTCTGTTCACATCACTCCTCTTTTAGCAGCCTTTATCTTGTCTTTTCAGTCACATGAAAATGTCCACTTCAAAAGACCTTTATAGCCTATTTCTATATTCTTCATCATCCATTACCTGCTGGATGTTGAACAATAAGAATAAAGTTAAGTTCAGTCACTACATAAATTATCCAGCAAGCATGTCCATGATTTCTCCTACTCCATCTTTCACATTTAAAAGAAATAATGAAAATTTCTGTATTTCTAGTCATTGATTGTACACCATATTTAATTCTAAGTATAATTTAGAAAAAAGATTTATCTGCTTGTTTTATTGGAAGGGCTTTGTATAGCTCGAGAAACAGTGTAGAGCAATAACAATCATGCACAAAAAAATCTTAATTAAATGCCAAACTTACTGAGGAAAACTACAATGAAGACTAAAATGCTATTATTAGAAAAAAAGGCTCATTATACTGATCAATACCTGAATGTTCAATCTATTGAATATAAAAACATACACATATTATTAGGTTAGTCAGGGCATGGTGAATGTTTGTTTCTGGCTTTCACAGTCATCTGTTAATTTAGAGAAACACAATTTCTAATTAAATTATTTCAGATAAAGAATTCAGTCTTAAAGAATAAAAATTAATATTTAAAAGCTTCAAGAAACACAAAATAGAAATGAGTTCTCTATGCTGTATAGCAATGCTCCCCTAAAATTATAGTTTAACAGAGAAATCAAATGAAACTACAGATTAAAATGTGATGTTGATTCTTTCCTCTGTGAAAATGAAATGCAACAACTCATAATTTTCATGACAGTAAAGAGATGATATGGCAAAATAATGTTTATTTTGTATTTTCCATATTTTTTATTATGAAGAAAATGGCTGTTATGTTTCTTTTTCCTGTTGAAAACACTAGGTGAGTTCAGTATATACAAAAAAGACTTTGATATGTGTGCTTCAACTGGCTACAGTTTATTATTTATCTGTGGTAGGACTACTTTTATACAGGATAGTTTCCAAGCACTCAACACTGTTCCTCCAAGAATTTTACAGTCCATGGGTCTTTGTTCCCAGACTGTCTGTGCCAAAATTTTATAAACATGTACATTTTTCTCCCTTTCTGTGCTTGAAGGAATTCTTAAGCTATTAACTAGGTGCGTTTGTTTTCCTAAATTTGCTGAAAGATTCCATGACTAAGTTTTGGTTTAGGTCAACAGTTTACGTGGGGAACTTAATGGACAGCAGGGAGACTTCTTTCAGAGAATACTGGTTTGCTGGCTCTCTTCCATGTGCACCTGTGATTATGATTAGCTCAGCTGCTGCACTGACAGTATTAAAAAGTAATTATTTCATTTGATGAACTACTTTTAAGGGCATAACCTTACTCAACAGAATACATAAAGCAGTAGGTAAAGTAAGATCCCCCTATCCAGCTTTCTGCAGAATTTGGATTACCACATGATTGCTTAATACCAGATCTTTGGGTGTTCAAGTGAGTTTTGCAGGACATGTGAATAATTCTTTTGGGACCAATCACAGTTGACAGTCATGTCCCTAATTGAAGGCTAGCTGTATACACAAGTATGCATATATTGAAGTCTAGACAGGCAGGGAGACAGAGAGGTATTCAGACCTTTTGTAGAGTAATTAAATGCATGAGCTATGAGAATTTGCATATTTTAGAGGCATTTGAGAATGTACCTTCTCTTATTGCTCTTAAATAAATTCATGACAGCATGCAGTACAGCAATATGTTCATTTTTTGACAAATGACAAATTATTCACAGCTTCTTACTTTTTATTTAATTTGGTTTTTTTTCTTTTTTTCTTTTCTTTTGCTTTTTTCGTAGTCCATGGTTGGCAGTGGAAGCTGGCAAAGAGTCAATGCACAGGTTGCAGTAAAATCTCCTCGCTACGCAGTGTTTGACCTTGCAGAAGGAAAACCATATGTTTTCCGAGTCTTGTCAGCAAACAAGCATGGCATCAGTGATCCATCTGAAATCACAGAACCTATTCAGCCACAAGATACTGTTGGTAAGGCACTAACCATAAGGCATTGATATTAAATGCAATTGATATTTTACAAAATAAAAATAGACGACTCTCATTGCAATTAGATGAGAATAATTACAGTAGTAGTAATTGAATCCATTTGTGTTCAATACTGTGAAGGATTTCAAAAAGACAAAGATGCTACATCTTGAGAACATTCCTAAATTTTCCTAATGATCATATCTCCTTGCTAACACAAATAATTGTTTAAAAGTTACATTAATTTATTTATTCTTCAGAGTGCTCTATTAACGTTAGTTGTCAAAATGTACTGTAAGACAGCTTTATCACTAATTATATAGTCATAAAATCTGGCTCAGGTAATACTACCTAATTCCATCCATTTTTAGCTAGGTAAGATAGCCTTTCACTTCTTAGTATTCAAAGCTGCAAGTTACTACTGGTGCTGAATTCCTGTGCCATGCAGGTCAGTAGATTCAAGGGATTCATTCAGAAGATACATCTAAATATCTAGTGGTAAATTTCCAATTGAAAATGATGTGTTTATCTTACACCACATTCAAAAACATGAGTGAAAATTTAGAGTGCTTATTAATCTTGTTTCCCAAATATTTGGTTTATTCGTGCAGTTTTGCAGAGGTCCCAAATAACAGCCCCATGTATTGACAGCTGTCACCTTAAGAGCATGTATCTTACCAGTACTCTTGATAGAAATATAAGAAAAATTTACAATATGTGATAAAAACGAGTTCACTAAATACTGATATATATATACCCTTCCCAATGTGTTTACTATAATTAAAAAATATATAATCCATCACTTTTAGCTTTGATCTCTAACTATACGTGATGAAATAAACCCATTGATTTTATGTATTCTTGATTTGTTGTTTCATTAATATGTATAAGTCATTTAAACCATTTTGGAGTCCCTGAGGTAGGGAAGGAAAATGTTTATATTTATTTTTTTTACTTTTAGGGAAGGAAAATGTTTTTATTTCACTTATTACAGAAACTAGGCTATCCCTTAGGGGTTAATGCAAGACGTTTGGAATAAATCATAGCTATAGCTGAAAGCAGAAAGCTGAAGATGCTATTTTAAAGAGAAACTGCAGCAGTATTTTAATACATAGAGTTTACCACCTGAGCTAAAATACAGCAGCTGCACATGGCTCCTCTTAGTTGCCTGCACAGAGTGCTTTTTGTTATTCTTGAGGGTAGCTGAGACAATTTTGTGGGGATGGCAATAATTACAGAGGAATTGGGGGTAGTTTTCTCTCTTGAGCAGACACGAGAGGATGGGTGAGGTGTCTTAGGCCATCAAAATTTACAATATCATGTGACTGAATCAATTGGCAAAAGCTTACTCAGTTTGAGATTAACATATAAATTTAGGTGTTTCTCTGTAGGCACCTGCAGGTGCTCTAGATGTCTCTGCTTGCACTGTGACAGCTGAAGCCAGGAGAGTAAGTTGGCTGATGTTGCCATAAGTTACCCAATTGTACCCAGCCATGGAGTGTCTATATTGTGGTGAGATTAATAATTTTCAGGGCTCTCCCAACTGCTGATCAGGATGTGACCTGCAAAAAGAGGTATCTGGGCTTGTTTAATTTGGTGTCTTACAAAGATGATGGTGCTCAACTGTTCTCAGCAGTGCCAGGTGATAAAAAAGCAGAGGCAACAGTCACAAATTGCAGCAAAGTAAATTCTCTCTAAGTGAAATAGGAACAACAGTGCAATGTTGAAGAGACTGTGCAGGGAAGTTGTGAAAGCTCCATTGTCAGAATATTTCCAGACGTGAACAAACCCATGCCTGACAATCCATTTTAGTGTTGGTGATATTCCCTCTCTCAGTGATAGCGTGGTCTAGATGATCCCGCCAAATCCCTTCCAGCCACTGTTCCTGTGTTCTATGAAATCCATCTAGCTAAGTTGAACTAAACATTTAGCATCCAAACATATGATTAAAGTTGTCCTGAAAACTGTCATTTTCTGAATTAAGGTTGTCATTAGTTGAATGAGAGACAGTATTTCTTAATAGTCATGACATCATACATCTAAAATTTATGTTCATTTCTTACTGATGCAGTAGTGCTACAGGGGCATAAGCTATAAATAAAATTGAGAGAGAACATTTTACTACCTGTATGCCTTGATCCACAATGATATTTGAATATATGTTCTCAGAAAACCTATATAAAATCATACAGGTATGGAGCCTTATAGCTTAGAGTAAGTTTAGTCTAGGTAAACAAATAGAAAAATAAATATATCTATACACACATATATAGTAGTATTCAGATTTACAGTGAAACAAATATACTGAAAATATTAAAATATATATCATATAGCCATATTAACATGGCTGGGAATGTCATAGTGTTGCATCTACCTCAGCTTACTTTTATGTTTATGTATTTCATAGCATGTTTTCTCTCTTTTTTTTAGTTGTCCCATCTGCACCTGGTCAGGTTGTGGCCACAAGGAATACAAAAACATCAGTTGTAGTTCAGTGGGATAAACCCAAACAGGAAGAGGATTTATATGGCTACTACATTGACTATTCTTTGGTGGGATCAAATCACTGGGAACCTAGTAATCATAAACCTATTAAATATAACAGGTATTAACAGTATTTCTGGTTTTGGGGAGGTTTGAAAACATCTGTTTTCAGAGTCTTCTGTCTATATCATTACTTTGAGTAAAAAAAGGAGGTTCTGGAGACATGATGAAAATAAATGCCTTTCTTAAAGTCTGTTATGGGGTAAACAGACCTGATTCACATTAAGAGAGGGAATAGTTTCCCTCTTGGAAATAGTTTGCTTTGTGAAGCATTCATAAAGTTGAACCTTCTTATTGTTGCCAAGATTTCATGTTAGGGGACAGAATGGTTCCTGTAAAATGTCTGCTTATATGGGATGATATTTTTATTTAACCCAGGTTTGTTGTTCATGGTTTGGAAACTGGAGAGCAGTATGTGTTCCGTGTGAAAGCTGTGAATGCTGTAGGATTCAGTGAAAACTCACAGGAATCAGAAGCTATAACAATACAGGCAGCCCTTAGTAAGTATGATTCTGTGCAACTTGGCTTCTTGCTTCTTGAATGAGGTAGATATTTTCATCTATAAACTCCTTTGATTTATTTGCTATAACAGTGTATTTTGTAGCTATCAAGCACATTCCTCTAGTGAAGGTTATGCTCAGTCATGTGTCTGTTCTACAAAGAAAGTACATTGAGACATATATATATATGTATATATATATATGTATATATAAAGCTATTGATAATATCTGATAGAAATGGTAGGTTAGATTCACTATAATGACCAGGCTGCTTTCTGCTCCTCAGCTGTAATAGAGAAAATGTAAATCTTGAACAACAGTGACAAGTAGCTTCTGTGTGATTTGTAGTTGTGCAAATCATGCTAGTTTAGAGTTTTTGGAAAATTCATTACTGTGTGGCTGGACGAAACAGAAAATGCCCTTTGGCTTCTCCAGGTTGGAGCACAATCTACCTCCTCTGACTCCCTACAAGCAAAATTTCTGTGTAAGAATGATCCATTGTTAAATCTTTGGTATGAATAATACATGCTGCGTGGAGGAATAGATAATTGTTTAGAACAAAAAGTACACAGATCTGGGCTACTATAGTCCAGTTTTAATTACTGCACAGTTTCAGTTTCACACTGAAAAATTTAAATTGGAACATCTTTTCCCCACCTGAATGGCCTCCATCTCTTGGAAGAGACCAAGGGGCATATCTGTCAGAAATATTCCTCTAAATGATATATATTTCAGAATGGCTGTGAGAAGGTACATTTTGATAAGATGTTACTGACAAACTTACTGTTTGATTTTTTTAGGAAAGGGCATGTCTCATATGGGTAGGTGGTGCACAAATATTTTCACATCTATCACCCTTTTATTGCTAATGCACTTGCACCTTTTATTTTGTCACTGTGTTTTGAAGATGAATTGTGTGAAGTATGTCACCAAACACAGAGCACACAGATCTTACATACACTTATTGGATGTGTATAACGCTTTTATCCATTTTGGTAGCCTTAACAGGAATTTAGCAGAACAATTTGTGGGGGACTTTCAATAGCATGGACAGAATGTTTCTCCTGTTTTATTTTAAAGGTATTTATAGGAGTTTGATATGGTCATTATTATTTATCAAGAAATGCTAATAATTGCAAAGGCTGTGTTTTATGGCCTCTGAGTTATATGCCATGTTTGAAAAAAAAGAACAAAAAGCCAATTTTGCCGATTAATGTTTTCATGCTGATCACACTAGTACAGCTACATAATCAGGTATTGTATTAAGGACCTCTGTTAACATATCTTCTGAATAAGATAAGCCACATTGTTTCAAGTTATACTGGTGATTCAAATTAAAATATCATATAAGCTTTAGGGGGAGGAGTTTAGCAAGTACTGACTGTAGCGCAGCAGGGTCAAGAAAGGGATATCTGAGCTAACTTTCATTCATGGATAGCAAATACAAAACAGTGCTTGCTAGTAGCAGTAGTAGTAGGAGTTTAAAAAGCTCAAGAACAAAGTTTTCTTAATCTCTAGGGAGATGCCTGGGTGACATTTCTGCTTCTGCTACAGATGGGACTAAACTCACAAAGAATATGTCTTTTCTGCCTCACTGTAGGTTAAGCTAATGAAAATCTTGATATTTTCTATTTCCTTATACATCAGAAAGCATTCTCAATCTGAAGTAGGCATATAATATGGGGATAGGATGGTAAAACCATATTCATTCACATTAATATCCTTCTTTGGTTTGTTTTTTGGTGTTTTTTTTCTTACTGAGTGATTCTTACTGTGTATCAGAAGTAATTGAGCAGCTTATTTGTCTCTTAGCAGGAAAAGATCTTTTGATCCATTTCAGTCTTCAAGCTTAGCTTTTGGTCTGGACACACTTTTGCTGCCATTACCATTTCCATACTAAAGATCACCCTGTTTCTTCTTTCTTGCTATCTCCTGAGAGGGCAGCACATCAGGCAGATGTTTCAAAAGCTTCTATGGTTATGTTTGGGGATAAAATTAATCCTCATTAGCTGGTTTACAACTACTTTGTTATTAATATGCAACTGATAGCAGCACACTGCAGAAAATGAAAGCACTACAAAAAACTCTAAACAACAGCCACATTGCAGTGTTTTAGACTCTTTTAGACTTTTAACTTTCAGGATGTCTATTTCCTTATAGCCTGTCCATCATATCCTCATGGTATCACACTTCTGAACTGTGATGGTCATTCAATGACCCTTGGCTGGAAAGCACCAAGGTACAGTGGAGGTTCACCAGTCCTTGGTTATTATATGGATAAACGGGAAGCAAATCACCACAACTGGCATGAAGTCACCTCTTCCCTTATTACTGGGACAACTTATACGGTTGGTACTTTTTAATCATTATCTTTCTGCAGTTGGTATGTAGTATTTCTTTGCTCTTGACAGCCACTTCCTTGCAGAATTCTTTAAATATTTACTACAACAAAAACAGGTCTACCCGTTGTGTATTTTGGAGTGCAAGGAGCCTAAAAACTGGGGTAAAGAGTCAGTGCCATTCCCTGCTATTAAATCTTAAGACCAGTAATGCTACCCAGATGAGGAAACTTTTGAGGAAAAAGTTGTGGAGCATATTTTCACAAAGAACAAGATGAATGATAAAATTCTTCATAAACCAGATTAATTAATGAGCACTATGTATCTCACCACTGTAACAATATGCAGAAAAAGGGTAGAAGCATTTAGCAGGACAGACAACTATGCTGTCTGTAGAACTGGAGACTTGTAAATGAAATGAAGATGGGCTGAGAACAAATGTAACTGTCCCTGTTCTTACTCTCCAAACCTGCCTTCAGCTGGAAAGCGGAGTATATTTAATAAGCCCAGAATTATGCCTCATTTTCTCCTTTCCAGGGTAACAGAGTGATGATTTTTTAAAATAAATTGCTTATGGTTGCACTTACTATGTATTTAATGTTTCTTAAAAGAGAAAAATTTTGATGTGAACTTCCATGGAGAAATATTAGGAAGATGAGACATAGCAAGTAATTAATCAGATACTTGTTAAATTTAGTTAAACAATTAGATATTATACCCAAATACTTCTTAAAATTATTTCTGCAAGTCAGAAACTTTCCTTTAAACTTCAGATCAGAAGTAAGTCTTTAGCAGATATTTGATACTAAAGTAGAAAATAATGCTTTAGATGAGTTCAGAAAGAATGTTTCAGTCACAGAAGGCAGCTGGCAATACTAAAGTCAATGTATGCTTGTGACTGACTTTGTAAATGGCACCCTTGACATAGCAGATGGAGCATGGATATTGAGAAATAAAGAAGAATGGGTAGGATGGACACGAAAGGGCAATACTAAGAAATGCTCTCCAGATATTTTAATTTTTAATGCACTCATAAACAAATGAGTAATGTAAATTAAGGGAAATAATTTAGAGTTTAATTAATTGGATATTTAAGTCTCAGTCCTGCCAGTAGCTGTATTTGTGCCTGAAGGTGCACCTTCATACATTAGTTTGAATGACTGGATTCTGAAATACTGATGGGAAATAAAAGCAACACAGCCTTTGGTAGCACAGAATATTTTATGACATACTGCAAGCAGATAAGACCCTAAAATATACAGTACAACACCAGGAAATCGCTAAAGGTTTTACCCTGTAAGATTAAATAATTCTATGGGAACCCCACAAGTATTCTTTTCCTTAATTACCTGGGATTTCAAAAACATTTTTACAGACTGAGCTGTTATTCTCTCTTGTGAATCACTATGTTGCTCTCTATCTTCAGGAAATTCTATCTAAATTGTATTAGTGCTGACTTTTCCTAGTTTACATTGTTTACTATAGTGTTGATTTGATACTATCCCATCATATGTTTCTTATCATCCCATCATATGTTTGTTACCATTAAAAAATCACACCAAATTCCCTTCTTATTTTGAATTTTTCCAGAGAATATAGTTATAGTTTTTTTTCATGAAAATCTGAAAACTGTTTAGTATCATACATACATGCAGTACATATACTATCATCATCATCTGTTTCATTCTCTTGAGACATATTAAATATAATTTTTGGAAAACTGGGCAGAGGACTGAGGTATAGAAGACTTGTTTATTGTATTTAAGTGGTCTGGAAAAGGAAAGATGAAAGAAAGCTGCTACCATGAGGCACTTAGGGTGGCAAACAGCTGTAAGTCAAGGTGCCTTATGACTTGTCTACCTTGACCTCGGTTATGCAGTGATGGACTTACTATTTAAGTCACTTCTATATAAGTGACTTCTATATTAAGTCACTACTTAAGTTTACTTCCCAGGGACATCTGCAGGCAGTGATTCTGGTCATCCCATTTCCAGTGCTTACTTCCTCACTTTGGACTGGTAGGTAATGTTAAAATAAAGACTCAGAGAAGCCAGAAAAAAATACTGAGAATCCTTCCTGGAGTTATATTAGCACACTGCAGAACTAGTTTTATTGGCTTCTCCTTTAGTTCCCTGTTGTCTGCTTTTCTTCCCTGGTCAGTCCATTATGACCTTTTTAGACTAAAATACAATTTTAGTGAATAGCTTATGAATAGCCATTCATAAGCAATGCAAAAATGTATTTCATGTTAGAACACTCAACTGTAAGTATGTGCTACTGGTAATTCATTGTGTGGGCTCCATGGATGTTTGGTCTAATCTTTTACTGCCTCTCATGCCAACTCAGGGAGTGCTGTCATTCCTAGGGTGATGTAGTTGAAATGTGGAAGTACCATGTAGAGCTCTGCAGTGTGTTTGGTTTAAGGGTAAGATCTTCAATTTATAGCCAGTACTCCAGCACAGCAGTAAGGCCTGGTAAATAATTAACTAATTAATTAACTAGGATGATCTTGGAAAATTACAGTCCTGTCAGTTTGAGTTCAGTGCCAAGGAAAATGATGGAGCAGATCATCCTGAGTACAATTATACGGCACATGTGGAATAAGCCGGTGATCAGGTCCAGTCAACATGGGTTTATGAGGGTAGGGAGGCTCTGCAGAGGGATCTAGACAGGCTTGATCTATGGTCCAAGACCAATTGTATGAGTTTCAGCAAGGCCAAATGTTGGGTACTGTACCTCAGCCACAACAACCCCAGCAACACCACAGGCTTGGGGAGGAGTGGCTGAAGAGCTGTCCAGCAGAGAGGGACCTGGGGGTGCTGGTTGACAGCAGCTGAACATAATCCACCAATAATGCCTAGCGAAACCCAGTCGCATCCTGGCTGGTATAAGGAATAGTGTGGGCCCAGGGATGTGATGCTACCTCTGTACTCAGCACTGCTAAGGCTGCATCTTGAGTACTGTGTTCAGTTTTGGGCTCCTCATGACAGAAAGGACATTGAGCTGATAGAGTGTGTCCAAAGAAGGGCAAAAAAGCTCACTGAGGGTTTGGAGAGTGTGTCTTAAAAGGAGTGACTGAGGGAGCTGGGGCTGTTTAGCCTAGAGAAAAGGAGGCTGAGGGGAGACCTTATTGCTCTCTAAAACTACCTAACAGGGGGTTGTAAAGAGGTGGAGATCAGTCTGTTCAATGAGGTCAAGTCATAGGACAAGAGGTAATGGCCTCAAGTTGCACCAGGGGAGGTTTAGATTGGATATTAGGAAGAATTTCTTTATTGAGTTATCAGCCATTGGAACAGGCTGCCCAGGGCAGTGGTAGAGTCACCATCCCTGGAGGTATTTGAGAGTTGAATAGATACAGTACTTAAGGATATGGCTTGGTTAAGGTCTTGCCAGTGTTAGGTTTATGGTTGGACTTGATCTTGAACAACTTACCTACCAAGGTAATTCTGTGATTCTGTGTAGTCAGAATTCTTATTCAACTAATTTGCAGTAATTTATTAAGAGAATATAATTAATGGCTTTTGATGTATTGAATTATTTTCTCAAAAAAGGTAGAGGATTTGACAGAAGATGCCTTCTATGAATTCAAAGTTGCTGCTGCAAATCTGGTTGGAGTAGGTCAACCTTCAGATCCCAGTGAGCATTTTAAGTGCACAGCCTGGACTATGCCGGAACCTGGTAAGTCTATTAGTTTCTCATTAAATTAATTAAGTTATTAATAATAAACTCCTTAAAACAGTCAATGTTACATTCTAGCCAAACTCTGCTAGATGTCTTTTGGTTAGTTTCTGCCATATTACCTGTTGAAACTACCATTGCTTCCAAGATCTCCTGTTAAAAGCTACCTCCTCATCACCACTGAAGACATTGAATGTCCTGGAAAATAGGGTATCTTTACTTCGAGTGTCTCTTTCACTGTCCACATCAGCTCAGAGCAGCCATTATGTTAAGTTTTTATCTCTATGATCTCTTTGGTCCTAGTCCTAAAAACTTCACACTCACCACCTGTACAACATATAGGCACCATAATTAAAGTCTATTAAGAATATTCCTGGATTTTGGACTCCAGAACTATGTATTTGGTCACACAGAAGACAAAACAGGGGCCTGTCTCTTGACATAAAGGCAAGCAGCACAGCGTAGCTCACCCTGTACTGTTAAAATCTCAACTAGTGTGTTCTTCTTGATGTGTTTCCCCTAGGTTGTCTTCAGGCATGAGATGCTGAATTTGCTAACAAACACACAGGGATGACTGCATACTAGTACTCAAAACTGTGTTTAGGTTCTATTTTAGCAGGGTAGATGCAGCTGAAGACTGTTAATTGCAATGCTAAATAAGCAGTGTTGTGAATTCAGACCTTCCCTCATCTGCCAGAAGTTAAACATTAGGTTTCCTCATGTGAGCATATAAATTTGTGCCTAAATGTTTGACATCTAGGGAATTAGTTCTCCTCGGTAATGTTAGAGTACTGTAAATACTCTATGAAAGGGATTTTGAAGGCCCATCTGCTTATTTTATGACACCCTTGCTCATAATGAGCAACACTTTGACAGAGAAGCTGCTTCTGATGGCTGATAACAATTTGCCAAATCAAAGGGTGTCATAGTACTGCCCATAATGAAAACACAGGCACATACCAGTTTAATAATTTTTTTCCTTCACACCCCTCCCCCCCATATGCTGTGAAACATTGCTCTGCATAATTAGAATGAGAAGGCAAGGAAATCTCAGATTTCTTTTCTATGTTATATGTAAAACATGATTATTCTATGTTCTTTCCTGGAACAAGAAGAAATTTGCTAAGATCATGTAATCATTTACTGCTCTCAAATGTCACCTACTTCATCTGCTTGTCCACAGACAGGATCAGCTATACCTATTTTGTTGATAGAGATTTGTCTAATCCATTTTAAAGATTTATACCTGTGAAAAATTCTTGGTTCTTTGGCCAGAATTTACTTTGAATCTTAACATGTTTACAGATGAAAACTTTTTCTAATATTTCTGAATCTTCCTTCCTACAATTTAAGCCAGTCTTCTCTTTGTCCTGCCCACCAAAGACATGAAGAAATCATTCTTTTCCTCTTTGCAACAGCTTTCTATGTGTTTAAAGACTTTATCAGACCTCTAGATTCCCCCTTAACTTGACAAAATCCATTTTACACAACCTTTCCCGATAGATCATGTGGTCCTGTTCTTTGAATATGTTCTTTTTCCTGTTCTTTGAATATTTTCTAGTTGGTACATGTCTTTCTCAAATGTCAATGCCAAAATCAGAGACAAATAAGGTTTTTTTCAATGCTGAGGAGAGAAATGGTAACTAAGCACCTCCTACAATTATTTGCCTGCTTACAAATACCCTTCTATTTGTCAGGTTTAAAAAAAAAAAGTTAGGCTATTATGCTAATTTCCAGTTTTACTTCTTTTTAATGCACAGATTATTTTCTGCAAAACTACTTGTCAGTTATTCTCTATGCTTTCTAGCTAAATACTTCTGGGCTCATAAATCTTCCTTTCTGCATTTAATGACATGGCAAAGCTGTCAGTAACAAAATCTTTAATCTCCTGACCTTCACTCTCTTTATGTTAATTACATTTTCTTATGATTGTAATATTTAGTATATATGCATCATTGCAGGAACAATTATTTTGTCATAATTATTTGGAAAGGATCTCCATTTTATTCTCTCTACAGTTTTTTAAAAATATCAGTGAAATTGTCTAGTGTGTAAATAATTGAAGATTATTCTTTGTTTTAAATGATATATACAGAAATAAAAGACAATTTCAGGAAATGAAGAGAGTGAGATTTCCATTTTCATAATGAACAATCTGACCTTTCTACTCCTTGGCTGATTACATTGTTCTCATTATGAAACTAGTTGAACAGATTATAGCATTGTTCCTGCTTAAGAAAAACCCCACACCAAAAAACTCTTTGTCCCAGCCAGATTGTCAAGCCAGTTAAAATATTTCACAAGTCTTTTTTAGAATAATTTTTTCAAACTATATCTTGACAATAATAAAAAGTAATATTTGAGATTTAAGGCTGGGGGAAAGAGCCTGACCCTCTTCCCTGGCTTACTAAAGACACAGAAAACTAATGTAATGTGACTACAGTATGCTCCCAGTGTCACCAAAATATTCTTCCACATTTTAATATGCAAGGAAAGTTTCCCTAGAAAGACCGAAATCTCTTGCAGGATTTCCAGTGTGAGTGATGGATTCTTTGCTCAGAGCCCATAATTATTTTATCCTTCTGCAGAACTCTAGTCTTAGGTGTCTCTGTGAGTGTCTGTGGATTAGCAATGATAGCTATATGAATTATTTTACAATACTTTAAAAACAAAAATGACGCATCTCTTGTCTCAGAATCCTCAGAATAGAACATACTTCATTACACATTTTCTTCTAGTGTCTTGATTCCTGGCAGGTACATCTGCCAAATTAATTTTAATTATCTGAGAGTATATAGACGCTTATTTTGCAGTTTTAAAAAGGCACTAAAAGGCTTTAGGATCCTTGAAAATTGTAGTCTTTTTGTGAGAAATCTAGTATTTATCCTCATAAGGTCTGCAACTGATACTTACGTTTTCCTTTTGTTTGAAATGTGCTACCTACTCTGGAGAAACACAGTTTTACTGTTTTTTGTTTGCTTGTTTTTTGTTTTTTTTCTATGGTTGCTGAATGTCATCCTGAATATCATGGATATAATAAAATTTCTTGTAAATTATCCTCTGGTTAACAGCATGTAAGCTGGAATGGTGATCAGATTTCTTGTTAATGTTTTTATACTCTTTTTTATTAGTATTTTTAATTTCTATTTTAAAAGATGAGACTTGTAAGGAAAAGTGGTATCTTGAATTAGGTCAAACTGACAAAATGAGAAAATCCCTAAGTCTCAGGTACTTTCATGGTTTCTTACTCTAAATTTAATGCACAAGAAGCAAGCTTCCAGCGACATTATTTGGCTGAATTGCAGGATTTTGTCACAGGTAATTTCAACATTTCACCATGGTAGAATATTGACATAATTTATAGTCTGCTGACATAAATAAACATCAAGAATAAAGTAAAAAAATGAAATGTTATAAGTTAAAATGAATGGCACTGGAACAGGTAAGTGAAGCAGAAGGAAGTTTAGCAAGGAAAAAAACAGATAGCTACAAAGCAGTGAATACCCACTTATTTACAAAGATTCAGCATGGTTTTAGCTTAAAGAGCTCTCCTAACAGACATCATCTGGAGAATTTTTTCTTTGTTATAGTTATCTACTTCACAATGAAAAATTCTTCTGTCAGCTGGTGGCTGTTAGATCAGACTAGAGGATCATAGCTCACATACACCACCAAAAAATTTAAAATCTGGTGCTAAATTATGAACCTGCGTAGGGCACAGTGAAGAAACTTTGATGTAGTAGTGTGATGTAGTGAATTAAATAACACACAAGAAATGTCTGTTACTTGTTAGAAATTTTCAAACTGTGTGGACTCTCTATGTGAGTAACTGTGCTTTAAAATGGAGTTACTGAGATCTAGCTAAGAATGCATGTTTAGAATACTGATGTCATTCACTGCATAAAGCAGATATTGCTCTATATAGCCATGATGGGAAAATGATGTAAATACCAGGTATACCAGTTTTATTGTAAAGGATGAGATTTTTGAAAGCAAACAGAGTAAAAATAAAATTAAAATTATGTGTTTTGGCCTTTGCAGAACCAGTTTGCAAATCTTCATTATATTGAAGTGAAATTCCAATATTTGTAATATTTTAGGTCCTGCTTATGGTCTCACATTTTGTGAAGTTAGAAATACATCACTCGTTCTTCTGTGGAAAGCTCCGGTGTATGAAGGCAAAAGCCCCATTACTGGCTACTTAGTGGACTACAAGGAAGTAGATACAGAAGACTGGATCACTGCTAATGAAAAGCCCACTTCAAAGCGTTATTTTAAGGTAACATTTTCATTAGTTACTGGTAATTCAAAATGGACTTCTGAAGACATGACTGAATAAAACAAAGACTTGTATGTGATCTTGGGCTTCTGCTAATATCTTCAGAGAAGCAAAGAGTATAGATTGTTTTTATAATTGGCTTTTTTCTCTATCTTGTTCAAGGTCACTGAGTTACATGAGGGTCATACCTATGTTTTCAAAGTTCGTGCAGTGAACGATGCTGGGGTAGGCAAGTCATCTGAGATATCTGAACCAGTGCTTGTCGAGGCAAGACCAGGTAATGAACACTTTGATTTCCTTTGTTTCTGAAACACCAGAATACTTAAAAGTGAATTTAATCAGTCTGATTTGATCTTGTAGAACAGATAAGTATTTCAAGAATTAAAAAGCTCCTAGCCTTAAAACCAAAAGAAAAAAAATCATGTGGATGCAGAGGTACTGTCAAGACTCTTTGCTCTAGAAATATTTGATCAGTTATTTTATTTTTTAGAATGTGCTACTTGGTGTGAGCGAAAATAAGTTTGACATAATATTTATTAAAGCTCCCAGAATTATAATAGATCTAATTTACTTACACTGTTCGGTGTACTTCTGCAAGTAAAATTAGTATCTATTGGTGAAGATGGACAAAATTAGTGTGGGCTTTAGTAATTTCTGAATTGCAGCTCTAAAATAAAATGTCACCTTGACATAGGAGTTGATTGCTGTTTTTCAGGAACAAAAGAAATCTCTTCTGGTGTGGATGATGAGGGTAATATTTACCTGGCTTTTGAGTGCAAAGAAGCCACAGATGCTTCTACTTTTGCATGGGGTAAATCGTATGAAGAGATTGAAGATTCTGATAAGTTTAAGATTGAAACAGAAGAAAATCAGTAAGTCATGCTAGTCCTTCAAATCATTAGTTTTTCCTGTTAAAAATTTCATGAGAAACATCTCTAATTGTGTTCTTCTTTATTGGTGATTTTAGTTCTAAGCTGTACTTCAAAAATCCTGATAAATCAGACGTGGGAACTTATTGTATCTCAGTTAGTGATACAGATGGGGTTTCTTCCAGCTTCGTTATGGACGATGAAGGTAAGGTCCTTAGGATCTAAATTCCTTAATTTTATGACCTCAAATGCACTTAAAATTGTCCAAGAAAAAGAAGGGAACCCCACAACTCTGACATTGCTTCCTGTGTATTAAGGAAAACCAAAAAAGACGACACAACAGGCTTTGTGTGATCAGCTATTTTTATGATTATCCCAATAATGTCACTTGGCATAACTGAAGATAGTATTTTCTTTAAAAAAAAAAAAGATAAAAATATGTCCTATTAGACATCCTATTGCTTTCTTTATGCTGGGACTATAATGATGTTTTCAAATAACTATTACACTTTCAGTTAAATGTCTGAAAATGCTGCTTTTAAAACTGTTTTGTGAATCTCTTTCTCTAGTATGTCTCTTTTGCTGTCCTTTTACTCCATAACCTTCCATATCTTACAATAACTGGTACTCTGTGAGCTGTAGAGAGATCTGTGCTTAGCAAGGAGCCTTTTATAGAGACAATTCTTGAATGTCTCAATATAGTTTCATATAACTGAGAGACAGAGAATTAGTCAGAAGATAGTGAGAAAAAGGATGTTACTTCAGCCAGATCTGAATGCATTCAGTTAAATCGTCCTTTGGCTTAAATTTAGATTAGTTTTACTTTATTTCCCAGCACCTATTTTATTTCACTGGGGTTGCAATGAATTTGCTTTAGTCTGACTGCTGTACCATTGAGGGATACTGAAGTGAAAGTCAAGGGGAGGAACTTAGCTATTTTTAAATAGCAGAAAAATTGCTTTGGTGTTTCCTAAGTCCACAGGTTGTAACTGATATACCCAGTCCCTTAAGCATGAAAATCCCTTTACTTACCTTTCCAAGTCATTTCAGTAGAGGAAATGAGACTGAGTATGAGTCTGATAGTATGCAGGAGTTTTATCACAGTGTGAGCTACATCAAATCTTCCATTACAAGTAGATGTTGAGAAGTCCATGTTCAGCCATAAAAGACATGGTTCTCTAGCACATGGACCATTTTATGTGACTTCTTAGTCATTCTCAATAACAGCTTATTCTAGGAAAGATAAACTGATAATATTTTTAATTTTCCAATCAGGCATTTGATTTGATTTCCAAACAGGAATTTGATTATGAGAAATTCCTTCTCTCTTAGTTTTGAAATATCACTCAAATCTGCCTGTAGGTCTTGTTACTGTCCTACCTTATAAAGCTTTTTTTGTAGAACACTAAAGGTGTTTCACATCCCACAGTTAGCCCATGTCTTCCCTGGTCATATCTGTCAGTCAAAATTACACTCTTTTTTTTTTTTTTTTTTTAACTGGATGCCTGGATGACTCAGATGTTGTATTTTGGCCCTGAAAACCATTATTCTGCTGCTTTGTTCCTTCCTCAGATGATATATACATTATTCTATAATTTTGCTGAATCCTTGACCACGTTATAAATGCTTGCTAATTTCCTCTGGTCTTTATATTATCTGGAAATTTGGAATTGGAAGTAATGTTCATCTTCCAATTGGTAATGAATATGATAAATAGGGCTAGTATGAAAATATGATGAAGTGATTTCTAGACTGTCATGCAGCCTTCATGAGGATTTAGTGCATTAAATAGAACTTTCTGTAAATTTTTTACAGAAAAATTTTTTGCACTCAATCTTTTTTCTTGCCATAGTAAAATAAGCTTTTTAGGTACAGTGTCAGAGAGGAAGTCAGCAGGTAAATGAAACTTTACACAGCTTAGAAGCTTTTGTCTCCTGTCTATATAAATCCCATAGAGGTTTCATCCCTTGTTTAGATTCTCTGACATAAGAGAGTGTACATGAAAATGCATGAAATAGGAACGCTTCCTAAATCCATGGATCAGGATTTTAAGTTTCTTAAATATTTTTTGTCATAATTTTCTGAAGAGAGTTGGGCATTTCACATATAAGACCTAAGGAAATAATCCACTGATGCTGATCTGTACCATCTTTGACACTTGTTTTCTGACTGTTTTTCAGGATACTTTAAAACATGAATATTTTTCTTAATTTCAGAGCTTGAACGTTTGATGACAATAAGTCATGAAGTAAAGAATCCAAGTAAGTTGAAGATCTGAATCTATTTGATACTTCTAGAAAAAATACAATTACATACTAATGACTGGAGTTTGAAAAAGGTTATTCCTTATACAATGGCAGCTTCATTTTTCATGGACCAACTTGTTTTCTTTCCATTCATTTAGAAGAATATTAGTTTGCATTGAATAAAATCATCATTGTCTGAAAGTCTTTTGAAGTTTAACTTAGACAATTGACTATGGGTTGCTACTAGCTAATTCCTTACATATGTGCAAACTATAACTGTGAATTCTTCTCTTCCTTTAAGAAATTAATTCACAATCAGCCAAAAGGTGTATTAGATGTCTTTTCTCTGAATAAAATTTATTGAATAGCCAGCATTCTGTAAATAATAGGGAGATACTCATATTTTAATACAGTAGTACTTTTTTCTCACAAGGATTCATGCATTATTGACTTCTGATTGCTTTCTGCAGCAATACCTCTGAAATCAGAATTAGCTTATGAGATTCTTGACAAAGGTGAAGTTCGTTTCTGGATTCAGGCTGAAAGCTTATCACCAGATTCTACCTTCAGATTTGTTATTAATGATAAAGAAGTTGAAAACAGTGATGTAAGTATATATTGATATATATATATATATATATATATCATACATATATATGATTTTGTTCAGTAAACATTTATGCATTAATAGATACTCTATTTTTACTTTTTGCTTAAAACCATTCCGTTAAGATCTGATAATGCCTGAAAGGAGTGTGAATTTTAACTTGAATTTTTTTTTGCAGTATGGAATTCCTGTTGCAGGGAACCAACAGCCAAGGAGAAGGAGAAATTAGATACAGATCAGTATTAGACACATTTGATTAAAAGTAGTGCATAAATATTTAAGAAAATAGCTCAAGACAAAGAAGCAGCTGTAAGCAGTTTGAATTCCAAAGTAGCAAGACATTTTGTTCCCAAAGACCCTCCAAGGCTACTGCTGCTGCTTGTACATATCATGTGGGAGGCACTTGAAAATGCAGCAGTGGTCATAGATATAAAATTTGGATTGTTTCACTTTCGATTTATATTTTCAAATTTTGGCCACGACACTAAATGGACACTGAATGGCGACACGGAGATGAAAGGGCAGCCCACCAGCTTGTTGCATTATTAAAGCTCTAGTTAGATCTTTCATAGAAAGGGTCACAAAAAAGTGGTCACATCAGGCTGAGAAGGAAACAAGATCATGCCTTTGCAGAGCTGGAGTATGGTTCGTCAACTGGGCATAAAATACATCACTTGAAATACATTTTCCTGTGGGGAATCCACCTCCTGTGCAACTGTTTTTAAGGTGTTCAGTTTATTCCTGAGCATGCAAAGCCTGGTTTTGACCAGAAAAACTTATCAGCATTTTTATACCATAGAAAAGTGAAGACCATTTGCTCTAATTACATATTGGCAAGTGGAAGAAGAAGTATTTCTGAGTGAAATATTTCTCTGTTTTTCTTACTATAAGAAGTTATAAACTATAGCACTGAAATCCTGAGTATAAGTGACTAGGATGTATTAAAGTGATGATATTATGTCTTGGCAATGTTAGTGGAACAGAATGAGCTATTTTTAGTTCTCATGTGTTTTGGAAGTGTTGACATCAGAGAGAGATTTGAAGTGGAGCTGCATTATTTCACCTCTTTAATTAGTAACCCACAGGTGACATTTACATTTGGAGACTGATGATATTTTTGTGGAAAGTCACATAAAAGCCTAGTATTTATGATGCCCATAAAATCATTGAACTTCATCTTGCTGCATAATGGCAATAGTTAGAAGCCTAATTACACTCTAAAACCTGCCTGGAGACTGTGCTACAGTCACTGAACACGTTCAATAGCCCGTTATGCTGGTGAATTGTGGGCTGATTCTTGACATTGGCTGAAGTGATAAATTTTTCCTCCTCGGTCCTAACAGGGAACACTTCCAGTAAGATTTCAAAATAATCTGAAAATGGAATTAATTGGGCCCTATTTAATCAGCTGCCATTTGAATATTTTTTTCCTCTACCCAAAAGCAAGAAATAAAAACAATTTTCTAGAAGTGTGATAAAGGATCAAATTAAAATATACATTTTGTTCTTTTTCTGCTTCTGGCAACTCTTAATTTGGTATTCTCCCTGAGAACTCCTGAAATGAATGCAAGTGTTGCCCTTGACCTCTGTGGGCAAGTGAGAATTTGAATTTGCACTTTTTGATAGTTTGGTGAAGTACATAACTTCTCTTCTTAACCTACCTGGCCTATGTCCTCTACTCTTACTTAATTTCCTGATTTATTAAATCTTGCCTTATTCTTTGACATTTTATCATCTTTCTTTGAACTATGTATGGGAAAATGCATATCCAAATTATATGATCATTTATATAATATTGTATAAATGTTATACATCAGTCTCTTCTCTCAGAGTAATTTATTTAAGGGAATGTTATACTAATCAATCTGTTGGCTACTTCTTTGCTAATTTCATTATCTATTCTCTTTCTTCATTCTTCAGTTATCCCATCAAGATTTAAAGTAGTAGTGTTTGTACCCTTGAAAGTACCAGCATTCAGTGCTGAACATCTTGACTCTACACTATTTTACAGGATTTTTGTCTCTACAAGAGTGAATTTGCTATTGAGGCTGGCCAGGAGGTGTCCCTCAAAGCTGAAGCAGTTATATCTATGGGGACATTCCCACTAATTTTGGATCACAACTTACAGGTTCTTCCCCTTAAGGAAGTGCTACAGAGAGTTTAATAAGTGATATTTTCACTAGGTTTTCTTTCTTTCTTTCTTTCTTTCTTTCTTTCTTTCTTTCTTTCTTTCTTTCTTTCTTTCTTCTTTCTTTCTTTCTTTCTTTCTTTTCTTTCTTTCTTTCTTTCTTTCTTTCTTTCTTTCTTTCTTTCTTTCTTTCTTTCTTTCTTTCTTTCTTTCTTTCTTTCTTTCTTTCTTTCTTTCTTTCTTTCTCTTTCTTTCTTTCTTTCTTTCTTTCTCTTTCTTTCTTTCTTTCTTTCTTTCTCTCTTTCTTTCTCTCTTTCTTTCTCTCTTTCTCTTCTTTCTTTCTTTCTTTCTTTCTTTCTTTCTTTCTTTCTTTCTTTCTTCTTTCTTTCTTTCTTTCTTTCTTTCTTTCTTTCTTTCTTTCTTTCTTTCTTTCTTTCTTTCTTTCTTTCTTTCTTTCTTTCTTTCTTTCTTTCTTTCTTTCTTTCTTTCTTTCTTTCTTTCTTTCTTTTATTTTGAGATCCATATTTGTGTCTACAAATATAATACTTCCAGCTATCTCTGGACCCTTCTAGGAATAGTCTGTCAGCCAAGCAAAGCTCTTTATTGAACTGGAAAGTTTATTGCATCTAAAGGTTGTTGGTGTAGGCTCTTCTTCAAACATGCACAGTACCATTTTATTTTAAGATCTGAATCAGCTATATCGTGATGACTCAAGGGTTCCAAATGCAGCTGTACATGTAGATTTCTGTCACCAGTGGGATGTTGTAAGACAAGCCGTCCGTGGATATAAAATATTATTAAAATGATATAAAATATAATTAATCCAATAGGGAATCATAAGTAGTTTCCACTGTACTACAGTCAAGTTATTACTTCTTTATTTCAGAGGCACAAAATAAGTTGTGACCGTCCAAATGGCATTATAGAAATGCTGATGGAGCAATTTACAATTGACAATGAAGGTACCTATACAGTACAGATTCAAGATGGAAAGGCAAAGAACCAATCTTCATTAGTGCTCATTGGAAATGGTATGTTCACTGAAACACTGAAACTTTGACTCTGTTGAAGAAATGACAGTTTATTATTCAATTATTCTTTATGAGTTACTAAATAATTTTTCATTAATCTTTTCTAAAATTTAGCATTCAAGGAAGTATTGGATGTAGCTGAGCTCCATCGACGGGAATTTCTCAGGAAGCAAGGTGAGACCAAGTAGACTGGTGACTTTAGGCCCTGTTTGCAGCTAATAATGAATCCTTGGTGAATACCAAGTGCTTCCAAGTTCCACTGATTTAATTAGAAAATGAATATGTTGCACAGTTTGAGGAGACACTGCACTCTTGGTGGATCTCATTTTACAACATTATCATACTCTACGTGCAAGTGCTGGCAGAACTTTAAGTAGAGAAATGGGAGTCTCTACAAGAGGCTGTCTTTGCTCAAAATTCATGAGAATTGTGCATACTGCAGGCTCTGATCTAACAAAATGTTTCAGCACATTTAGTCTTAAGCATACGAATTATCCCTTCAAAATAATTGACTGAGGAATAGACAGTATAGTGTCAGACAAAGAAGATTAAAAACCTGATCCTGTGGTTTCTGTCCAAGCAAAATTTCAGTACATTTGTTGCATATGCACTACACAGTTATAGAGTTTGTTATATACTTGTTATTGATGTAATTTGCAGCTAAAAGTAAGAATTACTCTAGATTCCTTATTCAGCAATCTATCACGGTGAAAGCCTTTTAAAATTTAGTTTAAGCTCTAGTTTGTACTTTTTCACCTTACAAGCACATGCCTTTAGGATGAGAGTAACAATAATAGTTAAAAATATTCTAAATAGCTTAGGTAAGATTCTTCACATAAGCAATGTGACTTTGTTATTTTCTATTTTTTGGGTGGGCAGGGATCCTTATTTTTTAGTAGATTTAGGAAGTAACCTGTATCATTTATAGCACAAACTCACAACATTTTTCAGTTCTTATTGATTTAAATGAAAGTCTGAGGCTGTGCTACCTCCCATGTCTGGATATTGCAACTCTGGGCCCTGATCCTGCAGACACTAATGCACACAAATTTACTGACATAAGTAACTACAATAATTTTAAAAGGCTACATGTGTCAGTAAATTTATTTATGGATATATATGTTTGCAAGAATGGAACCTCAGTGAGGAAAATGTGTATTTCCTGTTCTGCTTTTAATATTAAATTAATTTTTAAGCTTTATATAATCCGGACAAATAATGTCTGGCATGGGATTTTTGCTCTGAACATTTAAATGTGGTTTTGATACATTTGCTTATTCTTCACTTCCCTTTGGATTGAATATCTTGTTTGTACATGTGTTTGTAGCTGCTTTGTTTCTTTCCTATGCTTAGTTAGTAATTTGGCATACACATATTTAATAAACTAATTTGTCTCACTGGTTTACATTTTGGCATACTACTTATACAAATGGAGACAAACCTTGGGTTTCTAAGCTGTATTGTAGACAACTATATGGGGCTGTTATAAAATAATTGTCATCCTTTTTCTTTCTTTCACTGGTTCTTTTTGATACTCTAAATTCTACAACATATGTTTAAAGACAGGTTTATTTCTTAGGTCCTCACTTCTCTGAGTTTCTGCACTGGGAAGTTACAGAGGAATGTGAAGTTTTGTTTTCTTGTAAGGTAAGGAAATATACTTGAAATAATTTTTTAGAATGTGTTGATTAAAAATATACATTGGAAACGTGAAGAAATGTTTTGATACTTTTAAAATCAAAAGTTTACTACGCAGAATTACTAAAAATAGTTTATTTTCTTTACCATTCTTCAGCAGTAGTCTTAATTTTAAAAATATTATTACAGAACGTTTCTAACTGTGTTAGGTGATCTAATTATTTATAAGAATCGTGAGCCATTAAAATAATTTTAACAAAATATTCATCCTTTAATAGTCCTTGAGTCATTACTCAAAAAGTAGCCACAAAAAGTCAGAGTTCAAAAGCTTTCTTCACTGTCTCCTGATTTGGAGGTTACTATGCCAAAGCATCTATTATTTAATCAACTGTTACCAAGCATGCAACGAAGGCTTCTAGAGTGATGTTACAAAACATGATTTTTATTAATTTGGCTAATGAATTTTGAATCTTAACTAATGCTAATGTGCATAGAATTCAGAGTAACTTCTGCTATTAACATCTTTATATTCCATTCTAAACTGATATATTTTAATTTTATTGCTTTTCCAGAGTGACTGATTAGAGGTCTGAATAACTAAGTTAATTGAATTCAACAGGCACTGAACTCTTCTTCATTGCATTTTCCTATAATATGGACTCTTTTGTATTAATTTCCCCCACTTCTTTTGAATGAGTTTTTGGCTTTTAATTAGGCTAACTTGAATCATTCATTATGAGCAATTTACATGCACATTTGTGAGATTTTTTTCCCTTCTTTTTTTCTCCTGGCTAATTAGGACGCCTTTAACCTCAATTTATTCCCAGCAGAAATGACCTGAGTTGTGGAGCTGCCATTCTGTGTGCCCCCATTTTAGGGCTCAACACTCATTAGCTAATATGATACCTTTGCTGGTCCTGATCTGCATAGCTGGTGTACTTTATAATCTCAACATGCATTTGCCTCAGGCATGAACCCTGCTTATTGTTTTATCCATATGGGAAATTAAATGTTGCTGAACCAGTTATACTTGTGTTAATTCTCTACAAATTAATCTGAAATTATCCTTCTTTTCATTGACTGTTGAGTCTGTTTATACCACTGGAACTGTGAAGGGCTGAGTGTCTGACTTGACTATATGCTTTTCACAAGTGTACTTTTTGTTTATAAGGTCAGAACATTTTATGTAAATGAAATCTAGGATGTGGGCTGGTTGCACACTCATCATTTTAACTGTGCCATTGACCTTACAATGTTTATTACTGTTAGTGTGTGACTGGCCATTAGGTTCACGTGGTGCTGTTCTTTATAGCTGTTTAACTGATATTTGTACATAGGAAGGGTTTGAACAAAAAGCTTTTATTTGTGTAACAAACTTTGGATACCTAACATTCAGCTAAGAAGAGTGGCTTCCCTGGGCTATTTCTGTGGAAAAAAAAACATACAAGTTGAACAATGTCTGCCTCTCAAGGCCATATCAGAGTGCTTAGCCCAGGCCTCTTTTAGGCTCTTTTAGTGCTCCTGTGCAATAAAAATTGGCATGGGTACTTTTACCTCTTTAAAGAGCTGGGATAATATGAAGGAAGTACTTGTAAAGGAGGGTTTTTCATCTTGACTTTCTCAAATTGCATGGCTTGAAGTAGGTGAGTTAGGAAATCAGGCCAACTGGAAGCTTCTCCAGGACAGAGAAGTGCCTGGATGATTCAGGTCCATAATGGTAATAATGAAAAAAGATGGATTGTTTTACAAAGAGTACATCAAAAGTAGTTATGTTGCCTCACAGTACTACTTATTTTCTGTGTGGTTGGATCTGACTGACCTTTGGTTGACTTAGTATTTAATTCAGATATAGCTAGGACTGATGACCTTGTTCTTCCAGATGGGATGCCAGTGGGATGTCTTTGTCCATCTGAATGATAGCTCAGTGGTCTTACCTCCTTGGGCTTTTTTGTTTTGGTTTGGGTTTTTTTTATTTGCTTGTTTTAGGGTGGGGTTTTTTTGTTTTTTTTTTTCATATGCCATCATCTACTGTGATTTTAATTCAAAAACTTCTTGAATTTCAGAATGTTCAGAAGCTATCTGTTCTTACATAATTTTGTTTCTTATTTGTACCATGTCTGTTAAAACCAAGATTTTTAGTGTGTGGCTAAACAGAAAAAGTGACTTTTCAAACTAAATGTCAACATGAAGTATCTTCAGCACTGCAAATTGAATGTGTCGGAAACTCAGTCTATTTATTGTCAGATTGAGTGCTAACAGCCTTTGGTGAGAAAATGTTGAAAAAACATTAAAGGCTTGTTCCTTCAGGCTTGGTTCAAATAAAATTGCCACTCGTCATATGACTACAGGATTGGCCACTTTGTAGTTACTGGTAAGTGTAGAATTCTGTGCACTTTTCTGAAGCAAGGCATTGCTTTGGCCCAGGTTGTGATCTCAAATACTCTGTCAGAGATCCATAGCAACCACACTGGTAATTATACAGCAATATTTTTTATTAATCTGAGCAGTTTTTATAGAGCTGGTACCAGGAATCAGTATAGGAGGCCCTCCTATTTGTCTAGTCACTGCTACAGTGAGCTTTCTCGGTGTTGTACTCTTTCTGAAGAGTACAACTTCTTTAATGTGAAAGGGTTAGAAACTGGTGCATGTTTTTTCCTTCAAGCAAACCACTTGGAAACTATTGCTGATCTGTATTAACTTCTGGGCTGCCCTCTATCCATTTGTTCAGTTCTTTTTTAAGGAGGCTTTTTAAAGCAACTGCCTGGGGACTGAGAGATGTCCTGCCAGCTCTGTCCTTCTACCAAAGCCACACTGACTGAGAGTTCAAGCTACACATTCAAGTGCCATTGCAGTTCTGTGATTTTTAGAAGGATATGGCGATAGCAATGTAAAATAAAACATAGTGCTACTAAAAGGGAGAAAAATAAAATATATTGCCAAGATTTCCAAAAAGATATGAGCTTTCAGCTTCTTTGAATTCACAGTTTGAGGTCATTTGATCAATGGTATTTGAAATGTCACCGATACACAGTTTATATTTCAAAATTATAGAAGTACTTGTGGTACAACTGTAGTCTATTTATACACAGCTTAGAGGACCCACTGCTGCTACAGAAAAATGCTGACCTTCAAGAAGTTTATCTGCATTTGCACCAAATTATTAAGACCTTTTGTATTGGGAGAGACTGCAATCTGCAGATTTCCTCAAGTCTTTGTACTTCCCATAGGACATAATATAGTAGAAAAAAAAAGATTTCTGGTGCAGCCTAAAATTTTGATGTCTGAAATGCTTTCAGAATAGTAATTTCAGTTACTCTCTGCAGATGGGATGAATCTGCAAACTGGCTGAATACTCTTTAAGATAGGGTTTAAGTTCTGTGTCGCAGATCTCTGGAGGTACATGGCAAACACAAAAAGATAGAGAGTTCAGAAACTTTGATTTCAAAGAAACTTCTCACAGATATCTCTAGAAAAACTACAACCACATATCAAGGGTGCAAAACCCTTTAAGGGAAGAAAATGACAGAATTGCCTTTAGGATTTGGTAAAGCTCTGAACCAGTAAGCTGCAAACTTCATGTTTCTGACCAGTTTTGTGCTGCAAATAAAGACTGTAGGACTAAGATTTGCTTAGTTCGACTTGGTTGGAATTGTTCTTTTATTAGGTCTATTGAACATATATTCTTGCATTAAAAGTAGCTGTGTGACTACCTATAGTGCAATGCTTGTCTTGAGGACATAGCCCGTCTTATGTGTCTTTTCTGTTGTACAGGTTGCAAACACAAAGAAGGAAAGTGTTTTCCAGTGGTATAAGGATGGTTCTGGCGTTGACACTGATGAGGTGCCTGATCTGCAGAAGGGAGAATGTCACCTCTGTATTCCTCGGGTACAGTATCACCTGCTGATTAGAAATGACAGCTTCTGCTTGACATGCAATAGGTTTGCCAGGCAGAGCACTAAAACACCTATCATGATTTCTCTGAACCATTTTTCAGAAAAAGCATGTTTTCTAGCCTTCAATTAACTGTTGAGTAACTAATGCTATTGAAAGAGTATCTGCTTTTGTTATCAGCTCAGATAGTTGATGCTTAAGTTGCTTCAGCATCCTTAGATGAACTCTGTCTCTTTCTTTCTTATTGGTCCTTAATTTTTCAATTTGTTCAAGCACCTAATTTCTGAGTGTTTCAGTTTTATTGCCTAAAATGAATGAGTTTGAGGTATATGACTTCTTAAGATTTATCTTTATCCAGCCAGTTAACCTAACTTGTGTTTGAATCCTTGCCTTGCATTGTTACTGCCTTTGTCATCTGCCACCACCCAATCAATCATTTTTTTTCTTCTTTTACCACAATGTGCATTCCATTTATTTATTTTATTTGTTTTTGTGTTCTTCTGATTTCTCTCTTTCATTTCTCTTGCATGAGGATACTGACATTCCAGTGGCTTAATTTTTTTTATTATAATGTTTGGGGGGAGAGTGTATTGAATTGCTGTTACTTGTCATTCAGTTCTTTGTTTCTACTATAATTGCTTTTGGATGTGTGGATGTCGAAAGTCTTATTATATAACCTCCAATCTCTACATAATTGTTTATATATTTTCCTTTGGATTTAAAAATAAATTGAAATAAAACCACCTAAACCAAAATCCCTGCTGCCTTTAATGTGGTGTGACTGTGTTAGATTTTAGAATGTAAGCTCTCCAAAGGTAATGAGTTCATTATTTACATAACATAGATACAATCTGGCTCCATTTTATGCTTGAATGAAAGCTGATATTTGTACAGTTAAAGGACATAGATCTACTGTTATATTATTCAAAGAAGTAATTTTGGTTGAAAAAAATTTGCATTTCTAAAGTTTGTGTGGATTAAAGTTATACTCTGCTACATCTCACTGCTCTACTGACCAGGATCAGTCCTGTTTGTCTTTTCTGGAACAAGAGAAAAAACACCTTCATCTGCCTTCCTCAAGGCAGATGAACTGAAATCAGAATCTGTTTTAGGCTTAAGAACTAGCTACAGCTCCATAAAAAAAGCACACAAAAGCCATTCATATTTTCCATCTCTGCTCAGGTATAAAATGGTACAATATGTGTTGTTTGATTTAGAAAATCATGCAGGGATTGAACAAATGTACTACTACCAAGTTTGTTAGTAAACATCTTGTGTTTTTCTTGTAGTTATCTCGCAAAGATGAAGGAGTTTATAAGGCGTCACTCTCAGATGATAGAGGTCATGATGTAACTACTCTCGAATTAACAGGAAAAGGTAACATTAAGTTTACTACGTTGTAGTAATGATCTCCATGTGTTCTCAAGTGGTGTCAAGAATCTATCCTTGCAAATGGCAAGTTATCAAACTTTTCTGGGGTCCTCTGTGTTAAAAATGCTGACTCGATGTTTCAACAGTTAAACTTTTTATTGAGAGAGATATAAGTAAAGCCGAGTGCTGCAGCACGCTGGGTGGCCGGGGAGGCGCAGCTTCACCACGGGCTCGCAAGTTCAATAACGTAAACCTGGTTCTTTTATACTTTTCGTAAACCCCTTCCCCTTAGTCTCTTATCAGTTTATCATTGGTTTTCATTTTGTGGGCTCTCCCAGCATTGGTTCTTGCTTCGCGGGCTTCGTTCTGTTGCTGAGGGGAATGGTTTCATGTTTCGTGGGCTTCATTCTGTTGCTGAGGGGAATGGTCACGTGAAGTCCCTGTTTCGCGGGCCCCTGCGGTCGGCCCCTCCTCCTATTTTTCTGGCTTTTCTTCCTTATAAGTACGCTTAAAAATACACCCCAAAACAACAGGATACAACATGCTACCTCAACAAATTGACCAAACAAACATTAAATTGAAAGATACACTCAGCAAAACAATAAACTACAATTTTAAACCCTTATTTTTCGCACTCTGCGTTTCAAATCTCTTATGTTACAGAGGCCTGAAGTGCAGATCGCCAGTTTAGGAGGGGAAACACCAGGCACTTTAATGATTAATCTGTAGCATGCTGACAGGCAAGAAATGAAGAAAGATTCTCATCAGACAGATGCCCCCATTTATGTGAGATCTCTCTGTCAAATTTGTTAAGATTTAATGTCTCAAAAAAACCCTTAAGTGCCAAAATGCTGAATATGTTGATGTGGGACAGTCACTGGGGACCAAGATTTATTTTGATTCTAAAATCATAAAGCAGTTTTGTAGATTAACCCCAGCAGGCAGCTCAGCCCCACACAGCGACTTACTCACTTCACCTCAGGGGGATAGGGGAGAGAATCAGAAGGGGAAAAGAGAAAAATCATGGTTGAAATAAAGTCAGATTAATAGGTAAAGCAAAAGCTGTGGGTATATGCAAAACAAAATAAGGAAATAAGGAATTCAGCCATCCCCAGGAGACCAGGGCTCCATCACATTTGGGAAGACCAGCAACATAATTCTGAATGTTCTGAATGTCCCCCCTTCCTCCTTCTATCCCCAGCTGAGCACGACATCATATAGCAGGGAATGTTTCTTTGGTCAGTCAGGGTCAGCTGTCCAAGCTGTGTCCCCTCCTGAGTCCTTGGGCATCCTCAGCCTACTCACTGGTGGGCAGTCTGAGGAACATAAATAAAAGACCTTCATGCTGTGCAAGTACTGCTCAGCAATAGCTAAAACGTCCCTGTATTGTCAACACTTTATAGTCACACATCCAAAACACAGCACCATGCAAGATGCTATGAAGAAAATCATCTCTATCCCAGACAAAACCAGTACAATCTCCTCCCCTTATTCATACCTTTTAATTCATGCTCAGGTCTAACACTATCCAATACATACTGATTAATCACTTCCTCCCTATCATTTTACATATACACAGATATTATTCCCATAATCTATGGATTTTCAAGTAAGGGATAACCTGACTTCTAGAATAAACAAAAGGTACAGTAATTCTCCATCTTATAGTCAGGTATCCTCCCAACATGCAGAGGCTATACATCAGATATGGCAAGGCTGTGCTGTTCAGGGAATGTACAAGGAATTCAAAGTGTCTAATTCTGTGGGTCCAGGAAGCTTTGAAAATGTCAGCCAGCAAACCCACAAGAACTGTAGTGTTAAACTCCTAAATGGTGGAGTCAGGCTTCTAGCATAAACAGAGGGGCTTAGCATGAACAGGGCTCTGGAAGACTGTGTATTTGATAGGGCAGTTTAGTTCAAGCTCAGTGCACATTTTCATTTAAATGAATATAAATGCAAATAAGGGTAAGAGAACCTAGTCTAAAATGTATCAAAAATAGGCATTTAAATATGTTGTCAGATATCACAGCGAGGTACTGTAATTCTGTGTATATTTGAATTTGTTCAGTAAAAAAAATACTAGTGTACTTCTGAGTCTATAATATAGACTGATCTGTTGCCAACACAAATGATTTTTACTCAGCTTTATTAGAGAGAGTGTCCCTTGGGCATCTTTGCTTAGGTCCAACCAACTAGGCCAAAGTGATTCATCCCACCCAAATACTGAATATTTTTGCCAAGTCCTAAAAGAGGGAAAAAAATACGTACAGAATTGAACTGAGTTTACCAAAGATTGTTTTTTCATGAGGTTGGGAAAGAACCTGAAATAAGAAAAAGAGAAAAAAGTTGAACGTTAGACTGAGTTCTTAAGTTGTGTTTTGTCTCAGAAGCCTGTATCATCACTTGATAGTCTCACAGGCATTTTTCCTCTGTATAAATTCTGTCCATTATTCTTTCAGATTTAGGCAGTGTAGGTAATATAACTGCACTTTCCCAGACATAAGTAATGTAAAGTATACATAGTATGCAATTCATATTCTTATATCAACATGCCAGCAGAAGCATAACAGAGTTTCAGAGGGTTATGGATTTGAATCTTGATTATTTTTTTAGAAGAGATGAAAAATGTGCCAATATACACAATACAGAATAAATATACAAGTAGGATTTCCTGAACTTCATGCATTTTTCTGTCTTCCCTATTCATAAAAATTCCTCAGCCTTGAATAGGCGTTCTTTGGTGTTGAATTTGCAATTCTCAAATTATAGTACTTCTTCCCTTCTTCCCTATCTTACACAGTGACACTGCACAGGATTCTTTTGCTATGGAGGAGTTTCTTGGCCTTCTGCCCTTGTCTCTAGGGTTCTCCCCTTCTGCAAACCCATTAACTCTGTGATATTTCAAAAGCTTGATATGATATCTGTTTTCTTTCTTCTACTGTTGAAGGGGTTACACGTATCAAATACCAACTGGCAGGTGAAAACTGTTTTCACCTAGAATGCAATAATTTGTCTTCCCCTGCATTCTCCTTCGAATGTGAACTATCCAGCTTTAATGACCTTTTATTGTTTCTGGCCTGAGCGGTATAAAGACAAAGACTTGACAGCAGACAGCTGACTCCACACACAGTAGAGTCTGCAAAGAATTCAGATGCTGTATGCAGACAGTCTCCAGTTTGTCCCACACACCTGTTACAATTTTAAGGTTCCCTTTGCATTGTATGTGAATATTTCACATACTGGTTTAATTAAACTCAACATAAAATCTATATTCTGATTTAACATTTTTTTTCTCCTCTTTAGTGTATGATGATGTAATTCTGGCATTGAGTGAACTCAGTGGTAAGTCAATGCTGAAATGCTGTCTTGGGTTTTTATGTAGGTTTTCATGTTAAAGTCATCTGAACCTGAGGGAAAAAAATTTTATTTTCAATGGGAAATCTTGTATAGTCATGATGCTTGTATTGCTATGGACATGTTAATACATTTCTGAATAGGCAGTTGACCTTGCTAATTGACACTCTTAAAATGGAACAAAGTTATCCTACCTGGCTTATTTGGTTTAGATACTGTGACAGCATTATAACAAAAATTTTCTTCCTACTTCCCACTTGTAAATGAATCTTGATACAGAGAGAACATGATTGGTCTCCTGCTCCCTGTGAAGACATTTCACTGGAAGTGGCTGCACAAGAAAAAAAATATTGTGCAATTAGAGTTATTACACTATTATTTCATGGCACTTACTGTTATTCCACAATGCATGTCATTATTCATATTACTTATATATGACAATAAAACCATAAACTCATACTGAACTTTCACCTGGTGTTACTCAGCAGGTCTACTTTGTAAGGCAGGGATTGTTGTCACTGTGTGGTAGTTGAGAATCACTGCACAGATCTTTATTTTTTTTTAAAGTCCTGATAGTGGAATTAGTCTGCTTCACTGTTTCTGCTCATTCCACTGCTGTGTTTAATCTGCATATGTATGTTTAATTTGCACAGGTAAGTCAGCCTCACCACTGAAGATCCTTTGCACTGAGGAAGGAATAAGGCTCCAATGTTTCTTAAAGTACTATAACGAAGAAATGAAAGTCAGCTGGTCTCATAGGTAGATGAGAATAATTTTTTCAATTTTATTTGATAAAAAAATGCCATGTTTTATGATTTAGTATTTATTATTCTGTAGCATTCATTTAGTAACTGGTTCAAATTAATGATTTTCTCTTTCTAGCACTTCCTGCTCTCTTTTCAGATAGTGCATAGAAATATTAACAGACTCCTATCAGGAGTACTGTAACAGCCAGGAAAAAGGAATCTACAGTATTATAGCCTCTTATTCATTACAAGAATATTTATCTTCCACTATATTACCTGATTGGTACAAAGACAGCAAAATATTAGAGCATAATTTTCTATTCAGGGCTATGCTTTTTTTTAAATGGATGAAAAGCGATCCCAAAGTGATACAGTTTGGAGTAACCCCAAATATTGTAAATCTATTTCTCTTCTTTGAAAAGATACTAAATGAAACACAGAGTACTCTGAATACAAATCTCAGAGACGATATTATTATTAGAAATTAATTCCAAATTTCCCATTGGTTTTCAAACCTCATCTTATATTAATCTCTGACTTTGGAGGCACTCTTCATCAGTGTATTTACAATCAAATGTGTGTTCCAATGCTTCACATTGTCAGGTCCTCCTCATTCCACCCCCCCCGGCACCTCTCCCCCCCCCGGCCCCTTTGCCCTAATATTTCTGATTTTAGAATGTCTTACCCAGTGATTATTTGAAGATAATTGAATATAGATTTTGAAAAAAAAATTCAATTCTGCCATGAATACAATGATTAAAAGCCTGAGTTATAAATATAAAAAGGACTAACCCAAACTCTCCCAGCCTATCCAAACCTCCTGACTTCTTAAATGGAGTTCTAGCAATTTTTTTCCTGGAAAAATAAAAGACTAGACAATACAATACAATACATGTATTTATTTGCTTCCATATTATGAAAGATACCATACAAAAATTCTATCTTTTGAATTATCCAGCATACTGGATAACAGGGAATATAATACAAGTCTTAAAGCCAGCATGAATCATCCATCCATTGCACAGCTGGGATTATTACGTGTAGTATTTTCTAATATGCAGTAGTTTCTATCTAATTCTATCTATCTAGGTATCTAATTTGCTAAACTGAACAAGATGTAGTCATTTTACTGAAAGGGGAATAGTAACGTTTCCGTTTCCTGTCTAAGTATCTCCCTACCTGTGAAGTGAAATCATCCCTCCCTGTGCAAATAAATTAACTGATAAAAGAAGCTAATGCTGATTTAATCTATTAAAAATTCCAACTAAAGATGGTTGGGGAGAAGGGCTGGAAAGAAAGATTAAGTTAATGAGTGGAAGAGGAAAATTATCTGCTAACAATTGAGAGTTAACTGCTTTAGATATTCTCCCTAAATAACTTCCTCCATTTCCACTCTTTAGGACAGATTACAGACCAGAAGAACCCCTGACCTGAATCAGTAGAACATTTTTAATGATTTTAGCTTAGAAAGGGATGATAAGTCCATGTAGAGCTACTGTTTTTTAAAGCCCTGCTCATTAATTATCTGCAGTGAGGAAATTTGCTTGTTCTCTAAACTCCAAAAGTGTATTTTGACTTGATACAAAATAGTAATTTCTATTAAAATCTTTTTTTCTTCATCACTTTTTCAAGTTAATGACAGGTAAAGATGTTTTTCCCCATCAGAAAAGGTTATTTGCCTCTTTTACTATTCTGATGTATTCCATGGTAGTGTGTATGAAGTGTACAGAACTCAGAAGTCATTCCCCATTTTTGCATACAGCCATGTATGTGCATATGGATATAAATACAGATCACTGTGTATGTGCAGAGGAGAATAAGAAGATGGCAAACAAATTAATCTTTGGAATGAAAGCTCAAGCTAATAGTTCCAAAGTGCTTCATACCTCCAAAGTGAAGAGAATAATCTGTGAAACATCTCAGTTGAAATTGATCTGTAGTTTAGGAATACTATGTTATCCTTTTTATTTTGTAATAGGGCATTTTCCTATGGAGAATATTTATGAAGCTAATGTTCAAACTTATTTCCACTCATTTTTTTTTTTTTAAGGGAATCTAAGATTTCTTCTACTGAGAAGTTGAAGATTGGAGGTGGAGAGGATGTTGCCTGGCTGCAGATAAATGAACCCACTGAGAAGGATAAGGGAAACTACACGTTTGAAATATTTGGTAGCAAGGAATCCTACAAACGTACACTTGATCTCTCTGGACAAGGTATATTTATAAGACCATACTTGCATGGATTAAACAAAATGGCAATAATAAGAGGGATGACAGCAAAAAGATAAAGCCTTTGGTAAAAATCAGTTGCAGTTTAGTAACTTACAATCTTCTTGGTCTTACATCTGTTTTCACCGCCACTGGCATTGCCACTGTGTAGCACAGCATGTTTTTTAAAAGAGCTCTATGGATATGTGTTTCAATGTTTATACTGAGCCCCAATTGCACCTTATGTTCATGGACAATAACTCTTCCTGCTGTTTTGTTACAGCTTTTGATGAGGCATATGAAGAATTCCAGCGACTCAAGTAAGTGCTACATCTTTTTAATTTTAATGCTGTAACAATATTCTTAACTTACAGGAAAAAAATATAATTTAATTAATAACATTATATTTTTCTTTTTCTTTCCTCTTCAACAATTTTAGGGCGGCTGCTTTTGCTGAGAAGAGTAAGTTTATTTTGCATTTTATCAAAGATGTTCTATAATGCAGTCTAGTGTTCACTTTAAGGCATCCATCATGATACACTTTCATTACTTTCAGAGTTCTGTGGCTGCAGAAATCCCTTGTTAACATATAACAGTGAAATAATAGTAGTAATTTGTGGGCTTATCCGTCTTTAATTTTAATGGAAACCCACTAATAATTTTGCTCATTTTGCAAGACTACAGTATATCCAGCAAAGGTTTTGTGAGATGTGAGCTCCTGGGTATCACACAAGGAGGTATGGACTCTGAAAGCTGCAGCTGATAATAAATATAGTGACCTACCTATTAAATAAAAAATACCCTGCTAATGCCTGTTGGGCAGTGCTTCTTGAGACACAGATATTGAGGAATCTTATTACTGTTAGGTGCTGTAGGCATTCTAGTGCTTTGATATCAGTTCCCCTCGTAATAACAAGATACTTCTGCTCACAATGAGGGTGGAGGAACAAATTTTCCTTAGACACCACCAAGGTGCTAAAAGCATCTGCCATGCTTTGCTCTGTGCCCAAAGCACAAGCTGTCAAGCTCAGCAAGTAGCTTCCAGGTAGTTATGTGCATCAGTCTTGGCTAAAAATCTGAGAGAACCATAAAATATCTTAAAAGAAAGAACACAAAATATCCCAAAAATGATTCTGTTTTTTGTTTAATTTACCAAGGACACTATTTTTTTTTTTTAAGATAAGTCCCCCCAGAAGTTGTGACTAATATGGCACCAAGTTAACATTAAAACATGAGTCATTTTGAGTTCTAAACTTCACATTACTCACATATTTTTCTTTAACTCCTAGATCGTGGTAAAGTTATTGGTGGTTTGCCTGACGTTGTTACTATAATGGATGGGAAGGTAAGGACAGTTTTTATCAATGAATCATGCTGACTGCTAAGAGATTTTCTTTAATGGCAAAAGGAGACTGAATGTAGATGATTTCATAGAAGCAGGCAGCAGAGGGAGGATAATTTAAACAACCTCATGTTAGTAATCTAATTGAGACTCATGCAAAGTTGCAAATGAGCACAGTTAAATCCTAAGCTGGCTGTACAGTCAGAAGAGGCACAGCCTGATTCAGATCTTAGATAGTCAAGGTCAGCCTCAAGAGGAACTGGTCTTTTGGGTTGATTATGTAGAGGCTCTAAACTAACTGCATGCTCAAACTTGGGCTGGCTTTCAGCTCTGTAAGCAGAGCAGTTCAAGGGCAGAGTTGACTTCTGCCTTGTGGGAGAAACTAAAGAGGCAAGAGGAAGTGGTTACCCTCTAAGACACAATGGACTTTAATGGCTGGTAAGAGTAGAAGATGGTAAATAAACTACCTGAGCTAAATGGCTAAACTCACTTCCTATGTATTTGGCAGCTAGTCCTGCTACAGGATATAATTATGGGAGATTGAAGGGCAGTGAATACACATTTTTCGACATCAGTACTAACTAAGCACCCAGATTCAAAGTCAAAATTGGTAAATCTTTGCAAAGTCCTTTGACTGCTAGAAATGAAATGTCATGATGCTGATTGACTGGTGTCCCTTATGGGGCTTTTTATCATGGTGAAATAGGATCTCTTGCAACCTCAACCCAAAATTATTAGTCTGAGATGCTGTTAGTCCTCACAGGTGCCAGGAAGTAATGGTCTTTCCATCTTGGGGGTGAGTTCCAGATTCCAGAAACCCAAGTCTTCATTCCAGGAATAACAAACCTTTTTCATCCTTTCCACACAGACAGCAAGTTCTTGCTTGCTTTCTCCTGGAGCAAAACTTCTTTTGTTGGGTGCCTTGTTCTTCCTTATAGGGAGAAACTAAGTCCTTTAAGCCTGGCAAGAAAAAACACTGAAAGAGAAAAAAAAAAAAATACAGCATTAAGAATAGTGCAGAAGAGGTACCTGGAAATTATTATCCAGCACAAGAACTAAGGTGTACCTAATTTCGTGGTCATTACAGGCTTTAAGTAATCAAAAGAAAATATTTTTTCAAGTGTTTCATACTTAATTTGTGCCTTACCAGGTTAGGCAAAAATAGATTTGGGTCAGAAAAAGAAAATAGACAATGTCATGAAAGGAAGCCTAGCAGGGGCCATTAAAGAAAATATTCTGAATATACCTTGTGCTTATATCCAGTCAATAAGCCATCAAATTGTGTAAAAGGAGGAAGGTTTACTGGGAATAGAATTCCACTATTCAGCCTCTGTATTTTTGTACGCTGTCTTAAGCAGTCGTTATTAACCTCTAAAATAACTAGATGGACTTTGATTCTGACTGACTATAGCAGATTAGCTCATGAGTGAACTTGACTGTTACCACCTGCTGACTATCAAGAGCATCCTGATCAGGCTGTTTGTGGCTCTTTTTTTAAGTTGCATCTTAAGAGGCTACAGCTGTGTTGCTTTGTGTGGAAGCTCTTTCTTATAACTGGAGTAAGAGACTGCACGCGGATCTTTCAACTCTCTGTCAGTTGCCCATTTTCTGGATGTTGTTTTAGAGTCTTTAGAAGGATCACCTGGGCTTTGCAGTGGATGCTGAAAGCTACTCAACTCTGAACCAAACAGAAATAATTTTCCTCTTGGCCCATGCTTTCTTTTGTCTCTAATGGTTTTTACATGAGGTGCCTTGTTATTGTCGTAGGCAGAGGCACCTCCCAGCAAGAAAGCTAATCTCTGATGAGGATAGGTACAAGTCACTCTATCACAACATCTTAAAACCACTACACTGTAAGAAAATAGCCAGACTGCATGCACAGTTTTGCTGCAGTTTCCTCATACAGTCCCACAGCCTTAAATTAAGGACATAAGTAAGAGGCTTCAAAGGGAACCTAATCATGTGCAGATTAAGTAACTGAATGTATGAAGAGTAACTCTGACTCCTGAAATCAATAAAACAAATAAATCACAAGAAAGTGAAACTTCAAGATCATCTCTAAATTAAATATAAACAGCTTCCATGCAAGAATCATGAAAGCACAAGCGTGAGAAGTAACCACACATAAAAAAAAAAGCAGACAGTTTTCCTCATTCAGTGGAATGGTATGATTACACAAATATATGGACACAAGAAAAATCTTTACTAATGCTTTTTTTGAGAGTACAAGTGATTTTAAATCAGATCTGTGATTTAATGAACTAGAATAGGCCCCAATGATCTGAAATGGCTATGAAATACATCTTTTCTCTGGTAAGCTTTATATATTAGCTAGTAATTATGAATTAAATATTAATTGTTCTTAAATGAGGTCAGTTTTGACAGCAACAGTCATGAGCTGTTGCCTGAGTTACAGAAAGGATGGTGAAACTTAGTCTCGCTCTATTAGACATTAATTTGACTTCCTTAAGGTTTATTTTTGTGTTTTCATCATTACTCCTTTAAATATTTTATAGTGAGGTTATTTACTATAGGCTATTATTCAGCTTTACATCCTACATGACGTTACTTATCCTGTCATCTCTGCACCTAAATACATGAAGTTTACATATATATACATAAGGTGGTCAAAATGTATATACATTCAGCAGTATGTATATAAAAATTAGCAAGAACAAATATGACAATTTTATGTCTTCAATCTCAGTGGGTTTTGGAAAATACATGAAGTTCCAGGATGGAGTACAACATCATTTCAGTTATTCTCTGAATATGCTGTACCTGTGTATAATGCTTTTACAACATGTCAAATATTGTCAAATATTTCCATTGTATTATTCAGCATCACCTGCAATCAGTGTGCACTGATTCATGATATATACTCCATTTTTAAGTTTTTTTGGGTTTTTTTGTTTGATTTGTCTGTTGATTTTTTTTTTATAATTTCAAGCAATAACTTCAGGAAGCCTTAGTCAGAAAAGACTTGCTCAGGTTTTTTCCCTGTTGTGTACAGGGAAACTTCAAAGATGTTTTTAAACCTATCGTTGCCTGAACCTCCTGTCAGACTAATGGATTGTCAGGAGTCTCCTGAAGGCAAGACTGCAGTGACAGTCCAACACACCAACTCCTGACACTGTTCCCCTAGGCTATTACTGCATCATAGTCACTGGTAAAATGGTGAACGAGAAGCGAAAAAAAAAATACTGAGAATATTATGGTTAAACAAATCTGACTGATCCTAAGAATTCTTTTTTTCCTCCCTCAGACATTGAATCTGACCTGTACTGTATTTGGAAATCCTGACCCTGAAGTGGTTTGGTTCAAGAATGACAGCATGTTTGAAAGCAATGAGCGCTATTCCTTTTCTCTGGAACATGGCAAACATGCCAGTTTAACAATCAAGGGAGTCACCTCAGAAGACTCGGGCAAGTACAGCATCCATGTCAAGAACAAGTATGGTGGGGAAACAGTGGATGTCACTATAAGTGTGTACAGACATGGTGAAAAAATGCCTGAAATTCAGCCAGGCCAGCTTGCTAAACCCAAGCCAATACCACCATCAGAAGAAGCCCTCAAACCTGAGGACAATGCCTCAGGAATTGTTCCTCAGGAAACCTGAGGAATAAGAAGTAAAGCCTGACCCTGCATTTGGCAGGCAAAATAGAATATATGAGCTGTAGCTGAGATATTCCTATATGTAAGTATTTGGTAGTGTCTGAAGGGAAACTGAGCTTTTAGAAGTTTGCTTTAGGGAGTTAGCTGTGCTATGGTGCTGTACACCTCTGCAACAAATTAATTTTCAATATCTGTGACTTACAAACAGCAAAAAGCCAAATGCCTGCCAGTGCAAACCCACAGTAAACCTCAATATCTACCCTTCCCAACCCTTTTAAATAAAAAAAAACTAACAACCTGCTGAGAACAACTATCCCATCAATAAAAGCTGTGAACTCTAGTTAGATGCATATTCAGAAATGGTTCCTGCTTTGTTATACACACAGTCCCTTGGGCTTTGAAACCTCTGATCATCTAAGTCTAGTGGATTGTCCCTACTTACTAATGACATTGCTGTTTTATCCTCTGATAAAACATGATGTGTGTTGTTTTATCATTATTTATGTTTAGTAGAGTTGTATAAATGTTCACTGTTTGCTCATTGAAGCAAAGGTCATGTAGCTGTATTTTGTTTTTCTTGCTTTCTCTTAATAAAATTTTAAAGTCACCTTTACTACTCACTGCTCCAAATCACACTTAACTAGTTCTGTTTACTCTTTTTCATTGTTTAATTATTGCTTATTGCACAATTTCACAGCTGGTAGCACGCAGACTATCTCCTTTAAATAAAGAATGCAAATTGTGGTTGATCACAGTCACTGGGTGGCACTTGTGACATTAATCTTCCTCTTTATGATACAGGTCAAGTTGCAAGCTCAGACTGGTACCAAGGGATGTATACAATTCAATCACTTAAGATAATTATGTCCATTATTCTCTCTCATCCAAAAATAAGCAACAGAACTCTTCCATGATTAAAGTTATGTTCTGCTAGGCAAAGATTTTGGTATGTGCTTATGATGAAACATTCAGTGAGATTACTCGCCTATCTGTCATACCATACATGTTGACTGCAGCACTGGCTTTTTCAGAGCAGGTTCTCTGTTCAATAAAGTCCATTTGCAATTTGCTAACCAGCTTTTAGAAGAGTCCTTCTAATGGTAAGTAACACTGGTCACACAAACATCCTGGATGCAGCCCTCCTCAAGTGATTTCTCCCAGTCTCTAGGATAAATATGAGGATAAATATGAAAAAAGGGAACACTGTGGGAGGCAGGAGAGATTGGATGAGGAGGAGCCTGGATAAATGGTTCTCTTCAAAATTTTCATAGAAGAAGCTAGATGAGAGTACTTGGCACAAGCATTAGGACTGTAACTTGTGTTTGGGGTCATGGCTGAAAGTGCTGAGTCTCTGAAAGCTTAACTGTGGAAAATATGAAAAAAATTGAAAAAAACAGGGAAATAAACAGAGAAAATTTAATCACAGGGCTTTTTTTTTCCCCCATTTCCCCCCCCCCCCCCCCCTCATCTAAGTGATATAGACCTTCTATTATTTTGTCTGGCAAAAGAATACTTCACTTTATTCAAAAAATGTTTTATTTTTGAGACAGAGGAAAAGCAGAGGAACTGAGAAGCCAATTTACAAGCTGTCAGATACAGAAAATTGGAGCACTCATGTGGGAGACAGGAGAGTAGCATTCAGTCACTCCCTGTCCCCCTCCTCTCCATCCGTGGGGATTTAACCCGGTATCTGACCACCAAGGGTAGTGCAATAATCCCCAGTCTTCCTTGTAAATGGAAGTGCTGCTTCTGTTTAGCCTTTTAAACATCATCTGACTATGTAAACAGACTGAAAAAGAGACTAGAGCTAGGTATCCTACCTCTCACATGCAAATGGTAACTGCTAGTTTTGGATGTTTTCTCTCTTTCTTGTACATTATCTTTGTTTTCAATATTGAAGGAGGCACTTGGGATGTGGTACTTTAAACTATATAAGAACCTGATGCTTTTTACAGGTAATGAGCTTGAGAACGGACTCACTGCAGATTCAAATTCCCTGAGTAAGAAAAACTGTGAGCCTCCTTTGAAACTCATAGATATTTGTGAGTAGTCATGATGAGAAAACAGCCAGACGAGCTCTGGAAAGGAAATAGTCTTTAATCACAGTTTATTAAAAGATGCTTTGATTTAAAATAAACAGCTTTTTGAAAGATTTGTGTACTTAGAGCCAGTGAAGAGTGAGTTTATATATAAGTACAGTATAAACAGCCAGGAGTTATAAAAAAGACTTTTTTTGGGAGTGAAAAATTCCTGTGGCTATGAAACTACATTCTGTGCCTGATGAAAGGGTTAAATATTAAAGAACATGATATTAACATGAGATAGTTTATTTAGGAAATTTGAGGACACAAAGCAAAGCAAGGATTTATCCTCCAAATATCTGTGAAAATAAAAAAATGCAGTTTGATATGAATCTGTCACCAAAAGAACTTCAGCAAATGTCTCAATAAAATAACACATTTTATTCTATTCTAATGTCTAATTAAAGGCCTCTAAGGTTTTAAAAATCTTACTGTGACAGACCCACAAAACATCAGAGTCATTCTTGAGCATAAGAAGTAAGTATCAGCAAGAATTTGATATTATTCTTTTCTTCTACAGCACATGGGTTAATTTTAGCTGAGACTATCAAATTATTGCTTGTTATGTCAGCTTTTCAGTGGTATCCTTGGGCACAGGAGACAAGGTTAGTTCATCTTGGATGTACCTTTATCTGGCCTTCTTAGTTAAGCAAGCTTCACTTATTTCTTCCAGGTAAACAGAAATAATTTATTATGACAGTTAATCCTCTGCTGAAGTGCAGAAATTATAATTCACAGGAACATTGTATCCAAAAGGCTAAGGACTTCCTATAAACCATTTCATATTTTTTGGTGCTCAGTTAATTCTTTTGTGCTCATCTGTAAACCTTGTTATCAGTGTTAGGGCATGACTCAGGTCAACTATGTTTAACAGGGACTAATTTTCAGAGTGAACTAGTTGCCTGGAGGGGAATACAGTTGGATGGATATTAGAGGGACAAATAGGATGGTCTGGTAATCAAGTCCAATGGAATACATTATTAGGCACATTAGCATATTAGCACACACCTTTCATGGACTTGGTGTCATCGTTAGTTTAATTAATATACAGTTTGAACTGGGAAGGGAAGAAAGTGAGATTTGCTGGAGAAATTCTGATGCCAAATAAGCCTTCCTGCACAAAGGTCAAGGGAGACTGGCTAATGTATACTGGATGTGGATCCAGTCTGTTATTTTTACAAATCCAGGGCATCATTAGCTATTCCTGTTACCTTTAAGAAGAAATGCTCCTATTAAAATAATTTTCTGTCACACCGGTGACTTCTGTGTTGTCTGAGGTTCATGTTGTGCTTTTCTAGGCAGCGCTAGTGCAGAATGGAGCATTGCTGCCTTGTCACGGGAGGCAGATACGATGTCACCCAGTTGTGCTGATGGGCCAAATTCACGGCTGTGTCTGGCAAGACTGCCTTTTCTTCAAGCACCTGCTTCCTTTGAATCAGCTTTGATATTTTACTGTTTATTTTCCTGAAAACAAGCTCTATGAAAATTCCTCCTAAGGCAAACTTACAGGTGTTTTTTATGAGGAAAAGATATTTTTTAATGATAGTATTTGCCTTAGTGTGTGCCTTTCCCCAGCCCATGAGGTTCAGTTGCATCCCACACCTCAAAAACTTGCACACACTTCATTAATCTGGTTTTGTACAGAGACAAAGCATCATAACTGATGTTAATGCACAGACAGTTTTTAAAGGAAACTTTTGAAATACAGCAAGGGTCTTTATTTTCTGTTTCGTAGAACTAAGAATAAAACCTCTAGATGGCACCAGAAGAACAAGATACAAATGAGCAGATCTTAAAACATTCTGCCAGCTGTAGCATATCCATCACTGTGATGCAAAAACATCACTTAGGGAAGGAGAAATTATTAAAAGTATTCTTATGCCAGTGACAAGGACAGGTCCAGCAAATGACTGTTTCCTGGAAATAGCAGGTGATTTTGCAAGCAATAACACTGCCTCTTAATCTTTGCATAAGACACAGTAAGAGGTTAATCATGCTTTGTAAAACATTGCAAGACTCAGGTTTTATCAAGTTTCATCTTAGGATATGAAATCCATGGTGTATGGACTATGAGACATGAATTTGAGCTCTAAAGGCAAACCTCTCAGACTGAACAGCTTCCATAGGTTTATAGGACAGTTTCTAATATAGCCCATGCCCTACAAGTTTTTGCTCAGTCTTTACAGAGAGATAATTAATTTTGAAACCAATGGGAAGTCTCGGAGTGAAGAGTGCAGGGTCAGGTTTTCAGCCCTGCAAGATTCAGTGAGGTAGAGACCTGTAAGAAACTACCAGTAGACTTCTGTATGAATATTTCATTCCTCATTGGAATGTGTGGTAACTCAGCACCAGCTTTGTCCTTGGGTATTAGCTCAAGGTTTATCACATTGTTATATTTTAAAAATAGCACACTTGACCTCACATAATTTCCTTTATGAACATTTGAACTTTGTGTGGCTGCATTAGAGGACTGTTAACTTGTAATAAACTTGTCTCATTTTTAAAATTAATTTAACTTCCTCTCTGTTATTGTTTATGTTGTACAACTGAGAGTCTGATAGAAAAGGGACTTAGACACCCGACTGCAGTTAGAAGAAATATAGTTAACATCTGCAGTTAAAACATTTCCCATGGTATCCTAAACTGCTTAGCAAGGTTGTCCCATGCAGATTTCACGGGGCACCAGTGTCCCTCAAGAGGGAATTTGCCCTCCACCCTGGCAAGGGCCTCTGTGGTAAGCCATTATCCATCTGATGACGTTGGTGCACACAGCATGTAGAAGAGAGACAGATGGAAAGAGCTACAACTTCTGTTAAAGACACAGGCAGTGCACCTCTTTACCATTTTAAATCACACTAAAATTGATGATAAAAATTTTAGTCTGCTGACTTAGTGACCTCCACTGGACCATTCTGAATGAAGAAGTGCACTAAAAGCCAATCCAACAATTGTAAATCAACCCCAAAGCTAGCCTTCCTGATTGCAAGATAATGTATGAAAAAGAACCCCACATCGTTGTGTGCCACTTTTGCTATCTGGGAAAAAGTGCCTTCCATGTATGAAAATGGCAATCAACCTCCTGCTTGGTGCTTAATGGGAGGTAAAACACAAGACGAATCCCTGGCTGGGAGATATGAGGCCACATGCAGATGTCTCCATCTGAGCTAATCACTGAAACTCCCTTCATAGAAAAATAGAGAAACAAGTACTAGTAGAGCACAAGTCTGCTGTCTCAAATAAGTCAGATGAATCATGTCTGTTCTTTCCACTGACTGCAAAGGGAGTTTCGTATAAGTAGGTTGGATGGGAGATATCAACATGGCTGCTGTTTGAAGTTAAGTGTGATGAATCCTGCACCATTTTCCTCTAATTTATTAGCTATTTAATTGAAAAATCTATTTACAGAGGTGCTTCATCAATATTCAGTATTTGCTAGATTTTGACAGGCTGGCTTCCTCAACTGAGTGCTTGTATTTTGCAGTCTTTGCTGCCTTCTCTTGATATCCATGCTATTTTGAAATCTTTATGCAAGCATTTGGTGACTTTCAGCTGCCACTTGATACCAACCCATAGTTGACTGTCATGATTAGACCTTCTATTCTTTTAAATATGTAAATCTTCATCCCAGTTTTTCTTTGGTTGTGCGTCTTGCTGATAATGGGGGACTTGCTTCTGCCTTTGCTACTCTCAATGCCACCACTCAGTGGAAACATCTTGATCAACAGATGCCTTAAGCCTTTCGTGGTCAGTTAGTGCCCTTTTACTAAGCCAGAGGATGTGCCTCATGTGCAGTTTCTCTGCTGTGCTTGCCAGGCACACCGTCTGTATGAAGAAGCACAATTATGTAGTTCTCATATGCCAGACTTCTTCTGTAGTGTCTGAGGCAGCTCAGGGACTGCCCAGAGCTCTGACTCCTCCTGGTCCTGGAATTGACCTGTCTGCTTTTGTCTTCTGTTTGTCTCTAACTAGTTCCAAGTTACCTTTTTTCAGTGCTGTTAGTTTCCAGACTTTAGGATTTCTTGGCATAATCTGTGATCCTCTATCATTCAGTCTGCTGTCTTTTGATACTGTGTTAATGGCAGAATCTCTATTAGTACATAAAACAGTGCCAGGCTTGATTATCTAGTTCTTAGGAAAACATCCTGTACACATTGCATTAACCTCATCTAACATTCAAACTCAAAATTTTATGTCATCTGAACTGTTCACTGGAGACAGTATTTACCCTTCTGGTCTCAGGTCAGGGGATGTTCGGTGTGAACTGACCTACACCAAAACTTTGCTAAGGTCAGCCTGAACAACTAAAGTAATGAGCTAATTAAGTTAAATGCTGGTGCCTTAGCACTTACTAATTTACTAGCACAGGTTGTAACTAAAGTGGGTCCAAGCATCGGTAGGTATATGAAACATTTATGTGATAGAATCAAGACTTAGTGCCATGTTTGTAAGTAAATAGTTGAGCTTCTGTGACCCTCTGTTCTCATAAACACTTTCAGCAAGCAGGCTTACCCTAAAATAAATATTTGGTTCACTAGTCTGTGTCTCTATTGCTGGTAGCTGAACACAGCATTTCTGAATGTTGTCCCTTTCCTGTCCATGATGCCTTTTTTTCAGCATACACTACTGATTGTCTTCCCACTAATTTCTGGGTAACCTGGGGAAAAAATGTGATATGATTAACTGGCACATTAGTACTTGAGCTCCTTTGTAATTTATTCAGCACTTACCAGGCTTAGATTACACTTATGATTTTCTTCTTGACTTTTGGATAGGCCTCCAGATCACATACAGAAAACACCTGTGGCAGCTTTTGCTATTAAAGGTTATGTTCTGACCTTTTAGGAACATGTTGGGTTCTCTTGAGACCTTTCTCCTTATCTTGGTGACTACTGCCTGCTGCTTTATTCTGTCTGGTATTTATGCCTGGTCAATACACTTTCTGGTTGCCTCTGATGTGTCTTTTTTCTTCAAGTGTTATATGTGGACCTATTTCACTTTGTCATCAGGTCTTAAATCTGCTTTTGTGTTCCCTTTAAATACAGTGATGTTTTACAAGTACAGGTCTCCTTCTGCTGCTTTCAGGCAGCTAAATTCCTGTAGATCTTGCTGTTTTTGGGTTAACTCATCTGAAGTAAGTTTATGTTCCATCCTTTTGTGATTGCCTGAAGTGTCCCATCACAAATCAGAGTATCTCTTGCAGACGTCTCTGTCTCCTGTATCATCAAGTCATCTACAGTGTAATCCATTTAATTAATTATAATTTTCTTTTACATTAACTTATCCTTATCTCATAGTACCAGAGACACATAAACATAATTTCCATCACTTTTGAGAGCTCAGCATGATAATTTCTGATGGCTCTGGTCAGGATTCATATCCATCCCATGCCAAAATGGGAACTGATAGGACTGTTCTGTGTTCCAAAGAGCACAGCTAGTAATTCCTCTTCCATCTGAGCAGTCCCACTGGGCCTGACAGGATTTAATTGAAAATGCCATGGGCCAATGACTTTGCAGTAACTGTGCTCCCAAGTCTCCTCCTGAGACCTCTGGCTGTAATTACAGATGCTCTACAGGCATTTCAGGATTGGCAACTTGCTTATATTCATCTTTGTTCTTTCAGATGATCTTGTATCTTGATGTTCTGGTTGTTATATTGCAGTTTCTTACCTATTCCTCAGCTTCACAAGCATCTGATATGGAAGTGCAAAATTTAGAAAAACTGCCTTCTGCACCTGTGCATCTCTAGACATTTCCTTGAAGGCTCTCAGTTCCTCAGGATCTATTCAGAAATGTAGAAGTGCTGGTAAGTGCTGACTGTAGGAAGAACATTTGTTTCCAACCCTGTTTTTGAAATTATTCTAATTTTATAACATGAGCCCTTTTTCAGCATAGTTTATGAAAATGATCAGGGACAGCAAAAACCTTGGCACACTAGCATCTCTTTGTGTTTAGTTCCTTTAGGCAGGAGTTCTCTTAGTGCAGATAACCAGGAAAAAAAGGAAATTTAAGGGAAAGAAAGACTGCATGATTTTACAACCAATAAAAAAGCATCTACTTGTTGGAGGGCTTTGATTTTTATGACATGCTTGACCTGAAGTCACCTACATTGAGCTCACACCTAAATTTCAACTTTCCAAACATTCCCAAGCCAGGATTGACTGCCTATTCAATTTATTTATTCTTTCAAGAGCTTTGTCTTTTCACACATATTCAGTCTTTTCTTGATCATCTTCTCCTTTGCTGAATAACAAATGGTAGCCTTCAATGATCGCAAAGGATCTGTATTCTCCTGCGACCGAAATTGTAGGAATCCATGTCCCAAGTACTTGGGAGGTATATGTAATATGTAAAATAAACTATATAAATGTGCTTATTAGCCATTTTATGAAGACTAAAGGCTTCTCAAAATTCTTTTCAGTCTCCCAGACATTTGGGACATGACCTTGAAATTTCTCTTGAGATTGAATGGAGAGGAGAGGGGATCTGCAGCAGAAAATTGCCTTTTGCTGTCCTCTTGAAAACCTGTCTAAATTTGGCCAAGTTGGTAAATTGTAGTTAGCACATGAGTAGAGATTTCCTAGAGGTAAAAGTGCCTGATAATTCTGTGTGCACAGGTCAAGCTCCAGCTGACAGCAGCTTGCCCTTTTCCTAAGATGACTCCGCTGGGATGCCAGAGGCAGCACTTGCTCTCCTCCTAACTAGATACTGCAGTGAAGAGCATCTCTTTTC